>NW_009628583.1:0-16100 GCF_000690535.1 Cariama cristata
CCGCAGCTCCCCGCTGCTGAGTTTGCCCCGTGGTGGCAAGGGGGGTGTTGGTGAGCCGTCTTTCCCTTCAGGCATAATTTCTGGGAGAGGTTTGCCTGGCTGGTCTGTAGGTAAATGGCAGTGAAGCATCGCTCCCTGTGTAATACTGAAAAAGAGTTATTAGTTCAGTTTATTTTATGCATTAGTAATGCACGTGATTTGAACACTGACACCTCGGGGAGCTTGATGCAATCCTCCTGAGATTAAAAAATATGATTGTAGGACATTGTATTTTTTGCTTTAAATCTAATTTAATACAGAGAATTTCATGCAGTACTGTGCAAAAGCTTAAGATCTGGCTGTCTTTGAAGACTTCCCAGAACTTGGGCCCTATGATAATACGTTTTAAAATACCTAAAGCTTGTTCTGCATTATGGATTTTCTAAAGCCTGCACTTTTGTATCTACTTACTTTAACATGCTTCCTTTTTGTTTGCTTTAGTGGTAGAATAAGAGCTTTGGAGAGGAATAAGCTCACAAAGAAGACTTTAGAACTGGCACAGCAGTACTTCTTGCCCCCGTATGCTTTCCAGATTCGAGTTGGTGCGCTGTACCTTCTGTATGGGCTCTATAGTACACAGCTTTGTCAGCCAAAACAAAAGGTAACTTTTCTTGAGGTTTTATTCTCAGGAGATACTAGACATAAGATATATGGTATACTTCTGTCTACTTTGCTATCGTAAATGGGTACAGCATTTACTCTCACTTTCTTAAAATAAAAATATTTAGAACCAGATGGTCCCTTTGGAAAACATAGCCTTTCAAACACCTTTGGGTTTGAGAACTTACATGGTGGTGACTAAAATATTACTTCTACCTGCTAAATTATAGCTGTGGTCTCAGAAATCTTGTTTGCTAGATGAAAAGCTCTTCTCTGTTCAGAAATGAAGACAACTGACTTTCAAAATGGGAACAGAGAATGTGCTCATCAGCTGTAGGATGAACTCCATTACAGCCCCAGTTGTTCCTTAGAATTTCAACAGAATGAAGGGTGAATGCCTGAATGACATGCCTCCTTGCTGCTTTTAGGACAGGAGACCAGTATATAAAGGAGTTGGAAACTCAGTGCAAGGGGAAGTGGTTTACTTGTAAACTGTGTGATGTAAGTTGCGTGCATATGCACAATTGAGTCCAAATTCTTTAAATAAGAAACTGAAGTTGAAGTAGGCTACAATGATGCCATTATGCCTCATATCCTGAGTTCAGTGAAGTCAATACCTTTTATGGAGATGAATTTAGGCAATTTTAAAACCACTGCTGTATAGCAACTGTTAGAGAGTACAGGAATTATCAAAGAAGCTAAGTTAAGTAGAGAGAAAATGAAGTGGGCAGGGTAGATGTGAGAGGAGCAAAAGCAAGAAATGAGGGAGGGAGAGTTCTATGGGCATTTCATTGGCAGCAAACCTAATCGTCTAGTGAGTGGGAGTCCCCTCGGTGCATGTTGTTTTTCAGACACTTAAGAATGTGAAGAATTACCTTTTTCAAATGTCAAAAAGGACTTGTGTACCATGTCACTGTCAAAGAAGGCTGCAGTGAGAATATTTAACACAACAGTATAATGTGCTTATCCACATAAAATTTTGATAGTAATAACAAATGTTATAGTAGGATCCTTTCTGTAGTTCTGTGATCACGTGACTTGCTACACCCTAGACATCCAAGTATTGCGTATAGTATAACATGATCACAGTAGTTGGCGGAATTAAATTTTATTTGTTGAAATATGCAGGTTGATAGAACAATATGTAACTGTTCTGTTGCAGATCAGAATCGCGCTCAAGGATTGGCCTGAAATCCAGAGATTTCAACAGGATCTGATAGACTCCCAGCATTATGATGCAGCATACATCTTTAGGACACTGCGACTTGCCAGAGCATTCCATTTCACAGCAATGCCAAAGCTAGTGAGTTATTACATTAATGACTTACCCTTTTTAATAAAATACCTTCAGCTTTCAATGGCTAACAGTTCAACAGCGCTCGTATTCAGTTTAGCTTTGAGGCTCTGTTGAAATGTAATACATCTTGCTTATGTAGCTAGGGATGTGATGTAAAGCCTAGAGTGTGTTTGAATGCAACATGCTTCTCACGTGAAAATATTTTTTCAGTATCTAATATTCTTATTAGATTTGAGATGTCTTATCATTTGTGGAAGTGAGCCTGGATGCTGGATTAAATTCTTGACTAGTGAATAATTTTTGAAAAGTGCTGACTCTGAGCACTTGACAGTAAAGCTGCGTGCTATTGTTCATGAGATTGCTTTATGCCTTTCAGTATCTCTTGATTGTTGGATATGCAGTAAGAATTCTCAAGAGGAGGTGCCATTTTAAGTTTGCTTTTAGGTTATGAAACATTGTCTCTTACTTTAGCTAAACTACAGAACTAAGAAGAGGATTCAGGAAAATGAATTTAAAGAAGAATTTAAAGACCCAAGTAACAGAGTAAACAGCCTCATCACTAATGATGTATTGGAGGTACAGTAACTTCTAAACTACAGATTAATCACTGGGGTTTGTTTTGGTTTGGTTTTTTTCTTCTTCTGTTGTCCAAGAGCTGTAACTTCTCTAATTAGCACAGTCTTGTCCTTTGTAAGTTGTCTTAGGGAATGCAGACTAGGATGATGGCCAGTAATTTTACTGAACGCTCACAAATATGGCATTTATCTTGAAAGAATTGTGGTACTTTTCTCAATGCTGAAATAGATTCTAATGTTTTGTGATTTTGCCTCAGTTAAGATATAAAAGGGGAAGCGTATAAATGATTAATTGTCACTTAGGCAGAGAAAAATGGAAAATGGTGGGCAGGAGGAAGCATGTTTGTTTTGATATGTCTACAGGTTGCAGTTGGAGGCTTGATACTTGTGGTAATATGAATTTGCTTATCTGCAAGTTTATAGCCTTCTCTAACCTTTATTTCTCCTTTTAAAACTTAGTTTTGTTTAATATATAATACATTTTATAAAAAAATGGAGTAATTCAAGCCAGGTGTAGGGTCTTACATTGCTCATTATGAGTCAGTAATCAATCTTTGTTTACAGATTTTTCCAGTTGCTGCTAGCAAATACGTATCATCAGTAAGATTGACTACAGTGGTACAAAACTCAGTAGTGAAATGTCAGGGTGAGAAGATCTTCTTCAAAAGGAGAAAGTAAAATGCTTCCTCCAAAGAGATGAAAGGAGAGCACTGTAACAGAATAGAAACTTCTATGAACACTGATCCTAGTATCACTGAGACTTCCTTCTTAGTTTAAATAATGCAAGATACTCTTTATTCTTTTGCTTATTTGGTGGGCTCATGGGAGAGTGCTAGGTAGCAGTATTGCTAGGCTCCCTAAAACTGAACTGATCTAAACGGAATCTAACACTCCTCCTAGTTCAGTGGTATCCTTAGAATGGTTTTTGCCCTGTACTCAGCACTGGTGAGGCCACATCTCAAATACTGTGTTCAGTTTTGGGCCCTTCACGAAAAGAAAGACCTTGAGGTGCTGGAGCATGTCCAGAGAAGAGCAACAAAGCTGGTGAAGGGCCTAGAGCACAAGTCTGATGGGGAGCAGCTGAGGGATCTGGGGGTGTTTAGTCTGCAGAAAAGGAGGCTGAGGGGAGACCTTATTGCTCTCTACAGCTACCTGAAAGGAGGGTGTAGCGAGGTGGGGGTCGGTTTCTTCTCCCAATTAACCAGTGATAGGATGAGAGGAAATGGCCTCAAGTTGCACCAGGGGAGGTGTAGACTAGATATTAGGAAGAATTTCTTCACAGAAAGGGTTGTCAAGCACCAGAACAGGCTGCCCAGGGAAGTTGTTGTGTCACCATCCCTGGAGGTATTTAAAAGACCTGTAGATGTGGTGCTTAGGGACATGGTTTAGTGGTGGACTTGGCTGTGCTAGGTTTACAGTTGGATTTGATGATCTTAAAGGTCCTTTCCAACCTAAATGATTCTATGATTCTCTAACCCTGGTTTTGTTCATTGAGGACTAATATTTCTTTACTACTAGAATATTTTTTTTTTTTTTTCCCGAAAAGAGTTTCTTTTTCACTTTAGGAACTGATGAACATTCATGACCACTATCAGAAAATGAAGTGCGTCATTTCAGCTGACAAATCCCAGCCAGACAAGGCCCTGAGCTTGATAAAAGATGAATTTGTAGTTACTCTTAAAGACATAACCTTGGAACATCAGGAATGGCAGCAGAACAGAATGGTAGGTAATATCAACCATTATGCTGTGACAACTTAACAGTGTGTGTGAATATGTTAAGAACTGTCTTTCATAGTGTAATTACCTCTGTGCATACTTTGTAAATCTCGGGCTTAAGTAGAAGGAACTGTAACACTGAATACATGGAATGAGTAAAACCCTAGGCAGAGTTATGGTATGGGGGAAGGACATGGACTTTTATGTGGTACTGCCTCTAACGTAAATGAGTGCTGAGAAGTAAGCCCTGGAAGACGTGACTTATGGGCAGTATTAGAATGACCATGTGAAATACCTCTGTAACACTTACTCTTCGATCAAGGAAAGACCATAGTGTAAGATTGAAGAAAATGGGCATGTGTGTAAATATTTGTTTTGTTTTTCACAATTCTGGGATTTTAGCTGTCTTGTATACGACAGACATTTAAAAAACAAATTTTTTTTTTTTCCCCAGAAATTATTTCTAAATGCTAAAGAAACTGATGAAATATCTAATGAAAAGGAGGAAGAGACTTTGCTAGAATCAGAGGTAAGAAAAATGAACCCCTTTGCTACATTGCACAGGGCAAATCTGTTAGTTTTTTGACTTCAGATCACAGGCTAAGCAGTGTATAGCAAGGCCCGATAGTGTCAAAGTAAGTTCCAGGAATAGCTAGTGGGTCTGGTTGGTTTTTCTTATTTGATTGGTTTTGTTTTTAAATCACATTGTTTTCTGTTAAGCTGTGAGCATTCACTGGTGTGATAGCTCTTAGATGCCCAAAACAAAAAATCTCTTTTGGGTAAAGATGGGAAAGAGCTGTATTTTCATGGCCAAACTCCTTTATGGTTCCTCCTGGAGTTTCAACTAAACGCAGTATTCATTTTTTATGCTACAAAATTATCTCATGTTGTACTTATGTGCTTATTTCAACTTTGAATTTGAGTAAGATGTGAAGTTTCAAATTTTATTTTGTCCTCCTGGGCTTTGTAACAGTGAAGGCAACCAAAATTATGCTCTGCTTTTTTAATGAAATTTGAACTTTTTTTCTTTAAGTAACAGTTTGGCGACATTCTCATTATATAGAACTAATTACAGAATTACAGCCATAGTGAGATACTGCTCAAATGATTGTCTGATGTGATATTTCATTTCAATACTGCTATAATAGAATATGAAAACTTTTTCTGACTGATATCTTGTTTCTTTGCAGGGCTCTGAAAGAGCAAATGCATTGGCTAGAATCAAATACAGATCTTACTCTGCAGTTGTTGAAGTAGGTATAAAATTTGATAATAGGGATGTATTTATTTTTAAAGACAGTTTTAAGTACCAGATTAATGTAAATGCTGGGTTAGAAAGGAATGAATTGACATTGCACTTTGTCATTCAACCTTTAAACGTTCTAGTTTTCCTAACACATTGGGGAAATCCAAAGCTTTTATTATTCTTGTTAGATTTATAGAAACAGTGTAGATACGGTCTATGCTTAGGGGATTTTAATTTACAAGGTGTCTTTTAATGTCTACGCTCCATTTAAGTAGATGGAATTTTAAGCAGATGGAGTAAAAATACTTGCAAGTTTAATTGCTCAAATTCCTTGAAGTTTAGATATTGGAGTTTCTGAATATGCTTGCAAAAATGGAACTTACGGGTTTAAAGTTGGTTGGAAGTTCTTGGAAACATTGTTTCAGTAACTGCTACTTTAAAAATATTGTTGATTTATCTTTTTTATAGCAGGTCTATGAGAAACATCACAACTTCCCTTGTTTATTAAAATCTCTTAATTGAAAAATGTATTATTAAATGAAACAGCTCTGGAATGTATAACAATCCAGGCTTGTCAATATGCAGTGATAATGTTTTCTAGGCACCTAAACAAAATATGACAGTAAGGAGGCTTTATGGTACAGCAATTTTCAGAAGTGTTCTTTTTACTTGCACACAGCAGTGTGCAACATAGTGTAGGTTGATACCAACAGAGAATGGTTTGAAAATAAATGAATGTTTCATTACCTGAATTTTAAGTGATACACCCATTAAATCTTAGAAGGGTGTTGTCCTGTTAAAACTGGAGAACAGTAACTAATGGCAATCCTCCATCCCTCCCTCCCTCCCTTTCTATCCCTTCCCCACCCTGACATGGAAGTTGATGCTTTGGTCCTTGCTGATTTGCTAAGTAATGGGCGACGTGCAGTAATATCTAGCTGTAGAAATTTAGCTTTTTTGTATCATTCATATCTATGTTTGGGTTCTAGGCTTCCAAATCCAGAAGACATCGTCAAGTAAAATTAGAATCTTCTGAATCAGGATCAAATTATGGGAAATCTCCAAGCCGAAGTAAAAAAGCCAGTAGGAGACCACAGCCAGCAAGGAGAAGAGATTCTTTGGAAATCAGAGGTATTTCTCCATTGCATTCGTGAACCTGGAGAGACTGTAAAAGTTTATCCGTTGCTTTGCTAGCTGAGGCAGCTGGGTTAAATTTTACTGTTGATCAGTGGAGGTAGAAGATTAAAGAAATGTTTTGTCGTACCAGTATCATAATTGAACCTTCTTGTCTGTTTTCCACAGTCTGGTCAGGTAGAAAGACAAAGTGAGTGTGTGCAGTTTATTGTTAATCTGAAGTCTTATACATAGTCCTGCTCATTTTTCTTTGGAAAGGCATGACCTTG
Source organism: Cariama cristata (assembly GCF_000690535.1). Classification (NCBI taxonomy): domain Eukaryota; kingdom Metazoa; phylum Chordata; class Aves; order Cariamiformes; family Cariamidae; genus Cariama; species Cariama cristata. The sequence goes on from NW_009628583.1 coordinate 6,879, forward strand.
GAAAAGTATAACCTGTGTGGCAACATCTTATTTTTTCCTATTGCCATATAACAAACATACTGAAGGTTAAGATATGTGTCTAACTGTTTCTTCTTCTGACAGATAGCTTCTAGTTTTGAAGCTATGTTTTTGATGAAAATCAGCCTATCTGATAATCCTGATACTTCATACTATCTTAATAAAATCCAAACTAAATCTTGCCTGTTTCTATTCTGTTTCTGAGCTCTTGAAGGAATATCCTCTAACATTTCTGAAGAGAAAATGATACTGATGTCTTAATGATGGTGATTCTTTGTAAGACTAGTACCTGCACTATCACATTAGTCATTCTCCTTCCATCTGATACTTGTTAATTATTTTATTCTTTTGTTCTTGAAATTTTTAATACTTCCATGTGAATAGAAACCTTTTGTCAACAACAGATGTAGTTTCAAAATGCTCTTCAAATTGTTTCCTTAATTGTTTTCTCAATATTGCAATTGTTACATTGTAACAGTTCTAGATATGTTTAGTTTATAGCTAGCCTTAACTTTTCCCTTCTTGACAGGAGGGGTTTTTATACACCTGTGACTTGATTTTTGTGGTTCTATTCTGTAATTCTATTTTATTTCTCCTAGGCATTATAATTTTAGCTAGTAATAAAACACAATTTTAAGGAGCAAACTTTTTTAAAACAGGTACAGAGTACTTATGTCCAGTCTTCGGGACCTTTTTTTTCTTACTTTGAAATGCACACTGGAGGGAAGTACTTTCAACTGCTTGTACTTGATATCGTTCTGGTTTATCTATACTGGTATAAGAAGCATTGGGATGTCCCTGTATGCGCTTAGTGAAGACCCTTGCTTAATGTACTCAGAAAAAGACTTCAAACTTTTAACAAGGGATGTTGTGGAATATTAAATGCAGATGTCTATAATCTGCCCTTGAATGCTGTGGAGAGGATAGAATTTTGTGGGTGACAAGAATGGCTGTCTATGGAGTGAAAATGCCTATAGAAAGAATAAGTACAAATAGAATATAACGGAGTAAGTGAGGATATGGTGAATGTTTTTAAAAGTAAGAAAATTGGACTAGGAACTTCTTTCTACCTCAGACTGGAAGTTTTTTCAAAAAAAATTGACTTACCTGATCCAAAGCTGCTAAGTTAGTATCTTTTTCATTTCTTTCATTTGTGAAGTTTGTTGAAAGTATGATGCTGAGACCAACAACTTAAAGGATTAGCCATTTATGTGGATTCTTGTTGCATGGTGTCATCATTTATGTTAATATGCTCTGAAAGAGATCAAGTTTGAGAACTTGGGGACTGACTCATTTTGGCGTGAGATGAGTGTAAGACCTGGTGTGAGGGTACTTTGCTAGATGAAAAGAGGAGTTGAGGAAGAAGAGGGAGATCAGCTATCTGTTTCAGGTCTCTGTTGGAGAGATCCTATCTAGTGTTGCTGATCTTTGCCATATCTGAACTGACCAGTGATTGATTTAGTTCTTTTACTGTCATAGCATTTATGTCATCTGGATTTGTGCAGTTTTACTTTCTAGGTATTTGCATGTCCCTGCTTATGCTTTTTTTTTTGTCTTCCAAAACTTTCTTTAGATCTCTTTGTCTCACAGTTCTGAAAATGTGGGAAATTACTTAAGGAAATTATCTTTCTGATATCCAACTTTTAAATTGATGGAAGTTACTCTGCCGTTTCAGTTTTTCATTTACTTACTATTTATTAAAGGCTAAATGAAATTGAACAGCAAAATAGTTTTGAATGAACTGTATTTTGAAGACAGGATTTAATTTCAAAGTTCTAAACTCTGTTTTCTTACTTGCTTAGCTTCTGCTAGAAAAAAAAGTTACTGAGAAAATTCATCCGTCTTCAGAGGTGACCATGAGGCAATGTTGCCTTTGCTTTACTTTAAAACAGTAGATGAAGTGTTGAAGAAGAATAAGGGCATTTTGAATTATCTCTGGACTAAGTTAGTGATTAATATGCCTTAAACTGTTAATTACTTCTTATTGGAGGTTTCTTTAGTGAGCTGTATGAAGGTACTGTGAAACGTAGGTGTTTCTTTACAAGCTTTGACTAGAAAGTCAGGAGAGTAGCAAGTGAACAATCTTTTAACTGCTGGACTTGAGATGTAGAAGCAAAATTAAAAAGCTAACATTTTTTCCTAAAAATCTGTCTGCAGGTGAAATGCAAGCGGCAAAGGAAACTGTTACTCGCCACATTGGGATGCCTGTAATCACAGAAGAAGAGAACTCGGATGAAGAAGGTACAATGATTGAAATTCTAACAAACCAGTGACTTGGTTTTTAATAGCCCTTTGCTATGTGCTGTATTTTTCTGAAACTAAAACTGATATTTTGAACCATGTGTTGCTGCCTTGCAAAAGCTAGATTAGTTTTCAGCCTGTAAATTGTTGCATGAAAATTGCAGCTTTGATTTGAGACTTTGTTACGAGCACACACGTGGTGGCAAAAGTCCTGTGAGTCATGTTTTCCTACATAGATTTCATCATTGTGTGTTCAGAGTTAAAACTGGTCCAGTTAAAAGGAGATTTACTCTTCTATAATACAAATCTGGCTTGAAGAGTTCCAATGCGTAGGGAAAAGTAGGGTTTTTTGGTCATTCCCCACTTACAGAAGATACCTATTCTAGTAGCTCTGGGTACTTAGGTAACCTGCACTCAAGGTCAGAATGGCCCTTGCTGCCTTCACCTTTGTGGCAGTAAGGGGACATAGAAGTTTCCCCTCTAGCCTTAGTTTCAGCTGGGCGATGCACAAGGATTAAATTCCTGTATATGTGTGCAGTAATAGCCGCCTCTGCTGTATTAGAAGTTGTCTGACATAGTTGGGGTAGGATTGTGGGAACCACAGCAGAAGAGTGGGTCACTTTGCTATCACTCAGGTTACTGGAAATAGTGTCATTTTTATTTGGAAGCAATGGTGAAGCAGGTTTCTCAAAGCTGATGGAGCTGCTCTACAGAAGTATCAGGTGCATATAGTACAAATTGAGATGTTAGATGATCTTGAACTGCTCTGTAACTCAGAAGCATCAGGGTCCGTCCTCATTATTGCAGGAGGAGAACATAAGCACCATGGAAAAGACACTGTACAAAGAAAGTTGCATCCTCTTTATCCTGAGGTACCTTATCTAGCTGTGCTCTGGGAAGAGCCCAGCGTACTGCTTTGCTGCTGTGTCTCGGACATGGGTAGTGTTCTGGGAGAGGAGCTGGCCAGCTAAAGGTGTGATTTCCACTGACAGTTCTAGCTAGTCTGATGGGTCTTGCTTACATAGTGGAAGGCGGACTTGATAGACCAGAGGTACTGGTTCTTAACCTGAAAGAGTAGGATTTAATTAGGTGGCTTCAAGGGGAAGCAAAGGGTTAAGTACAACTTCTGGAAAGCTTTAATGACATAGATGAGTGTGAGATGTATATCTTTTGGAGTTAACTATCCAAATTTGTATATAATGGAAGTATATTTCATACAAGGGAGCATAATAACTGTTAAAATATATTTGTAGTGAGGTAGCACACTTATATTTGCTCTTTTTAAAAGCAGAAGAGCATCTTGTAGTACTGAAATGAGATTACATTCTCTGATGACCTTAGTTGTAGGCAATGTGAATTCTGTCAATTTTAAATATTCAAATTGAAGGCACAATGGTGCATTAAATCTTGTACTTTATTTACTTACTTTTCCTTCAAGTTCTTGTGGACAAAAAGTTTCTTTCTAAATCAGTAACATTCTCCATTTCTCAGAATTTGCCAGCAAATTCTGAAGCATTAAAAATACTCATAAGCAATGTCTTCAGGTATTTTGTGCTTAATTTTGTGAATATTCCATTTGTCAAATTCACAATGAAATCTTAAAGGTGTTCATGAGGAGCAGAAAGCTCTCAAGATTGAGTAAATTTTGAAATACAGTGTTGTGTTCATCAATGGAATTTTAATTGATATTTTGAACGATAGTGTGCTGTAGAGTCTAGAAAGATTTTTTTTTTTCATATTTAAAATCATGGTGAGAGGGATTGGGAGGGGATCTCAAGAGCTCATCTAATTAATTTCTTTTGCTGGGCAGAATTAATTCTACTTTAATCATTCCCATAAGCGGAGATAGATTGAAAAGCTTGTCAGAAAAATATCTTTATTTCCTTTCAGAAGTATCTCTCCCCAAGAGGAAAAGAAGATGTTAGAGGATCCAGTTGGAGAAGCAGTAATGTTAATTTTAATGACAAAATGTGAACGTCAGAGGTAACACAAAGTGCTTGTTTTCGATGTCTTTGAACATACAACAAGAAGTGTCTGGGACCAGAACTACAGGTGATGCTGGGATACTGGTAGTGACTGGTATACCTTAGCTGTCTCACAGTACAGCACCTGAGGCCTTTATTCACCTGATGAATGCTTCTTGTGGGAGACAAAGTTGCCGTGTTTGAGGTGGAAAGAGAAGATGGTTGCTTGTTTTATTTGGCTGGTACAATGTGAGTTATCACTTGGAACTCATGTTGGTCTGCAATGATGGTTTTGTCTGAGACTGTTAAAAGAACAGCTCACAAAGTATTTGCCTGTATGAGATGCATTTGTAATCCTTTATCTCTGAACATAAAATTAAGGTTACTGACTGTTGAAAATGAGTACAATAAATTCTTTTTCACAGTTTAATTGTTCCATTTTGTAGTGTGTAACTTCAGCAATGTTTATCATGGTTTGATCCCATAGGTGTGGGAAAGGAACTTGGTGATAAGCCTTTTATTGTACTCTGTCTCCTGCAGATGGAATCATTGTATATTCAAATGAAGAAATGTAAAGTACGTTTATTAATTCTGCTGTACAAGGGCAGGACTGGAATTCAAAATGATCTTTATAAACTAGGGAGAAGTAGAAGAAGTGGGTGTGAAAATAAACATGAAGCTCAGTACTGAGAACAGGTACAGGATGGGGAAATGATTGCTAGGCAACAGTACTGCAGAAAAAGCACACAGACTGAGAATCATAAGCCGAAGTATTTTCTGTAAACAACAACAAGTACTAGAATTCGTGTCGTTCAGCCCTGAAAGGCTGTAGCCTTAAATACCCCCATCTGACCACGGCAATTGAAGAAGAGTGTGGGTAGTTATTATCCTTGGTATTTTCTCCAGTTGATCATAGCTGTACTATCAAGAAAGACCAAAGGAGTTGAGGTGTTCTCTCCTACAAGAAGAAATATAGAATAGAAATTTGAAAGATTTTGAATAGAAAAGGGACCTAAACCAAGTGAATTAATTTGGTAGAAAGTCTCTCAAAGGCCAAAGGAACTGAAGTGCCCTTACCTAGAAGAAAAAACACTAAGTGGAAATATAAGTGTTTTGATATAAAAGGGGCCTGTATTAAGTGCATTGATTGGTAAGGAGGAATGGGCCTAAATGTCAAACAGATTGGACGCAGTAAAAACTAATAATTAAGCACCAGTGTTGCGCTCAACCTTGTTAATGGGAAAGGAGGTAACACTTTATAATAAAGCCAAAACCTCACTGTATAGTAAACTGAACAATTCGATACTCAGTTGAATAACCAAAATCTTTACAGTCTAATCCAAAAGTCATTATTAGTCCAGATCTAATTATTGCAGAAAAAGAATACTTCTATACAGAAAAAACTCCCTATAGTGGTAATAATACAGTTAAATTTATCATACACGCACTTAGTTTCTATCCCTTTTTTCTGGTTTAACATTCACTCTTCCGTTGCGCTTCTGGTACTAAGGTTGTTGGGCTATCTGTGGATAGAACATGCCATAGATGTGATCTGTTTAAAGAGACTCCTCTGTAGTTATAAAGGTTTTGGAGGTATCATTTCTGTAAATTTCGAACAGTTTGGTTTTAACTGGGTTTTCTGATGATAATGATGCTTGTACTTTTCTGTTACCAGCACAAACTCATTCTGCCTGTATGCATTTCTGCTCCTAGTTTTTGGTGAGCAGATACAAGAGACATAAAGAGACCTCTTAAAGAAAACATAACCAGACTTTTTTGGTCAATGTTTTCTGCTTAACTTAATGCAGTTAGGATCCTGTTGGTAATACCGCATTTGTCAGTTTTGTCAATTCTAGCTGCTGCTTTGGGTGTGGATGTGCAGGCTGACAGAGAAGCTTTCTGATCTCCTCACATTGCAGGGGATGGATAGCAGCATAGGTGTAATAGGGGAGAAATTTGGAGATGAGGTGCACAGGAGTACTTGGAATCTCTTCTTGGGAAACCCCTGGCTGGCTAAGAAAGATACAGATGAAGAGGGAGAGTTCTTTCTAGCAGATGTTGGGACTACAGCTTCAAAGTCATCATTTCTTACAAGTTTCTTCACTTGGGAAGTTGCTTAAGGATGAACTTTACAGCACCAATCCTCATCTGCTGTTTCTAGGCATGGAGGTTAAGCTGGGTCTTCCAGTTACGTGCTGCTGGGTTCTTCCTTTGAAGGGAACTTTTTCCATTTCCCTCTAACTTGCTGATATCTTTCTCAAGGAAGCTAAAGATTAAACACGGCTACAAAAGCTTATTTTTCATTTTTCTGACAGGCTATTTTCAGCTAAATTATTATTTGATATATGTGGCATAAGTTTTTTAACATATTTAAGGACTATGTTTAATACTGTTCCCTCCAGGGGCACTTTTTCATAACATGACCATCTTGATTGCCTTTTCTTGCATCTTTGAACCATCCCAAGCACTAAGTAGGAGAATTTTTCAGAATTTTCGATTATTCAGTGACTTGAGTCTTCCCTCCCCACGTTTCTGAAAATTATTTGCAAATCAACATCGGAAGCATGCAAAGGTTTGATAAGGCACAAAGATGGGTGCATTCAATGAGCAGTTATTTTAATATTGTAATTATGAAAACAGATGTTCTTTAGTTAGCTTATAAAATTACGTAGATGTAAAATGGAAGTTATGCTTAAGGATAGAACTGCTGACTATATGCAGTGGTAATATTTCAAAGCAGTAATCCTGAGACTTTAGAGGCAACAGTAGGCAAGGTTTCGTAATGCTGGTGTAATTTTTTTTTTTTTAAATAAAAATCCCCTGCTGCAGTCTGATGAGCAATTACAGGCTTTTAAAAACAGGAGAGGGACTTTGTAAAATCCTTCATTGAAGCAAGCAGATATCATTTAAAAAAAAAAAAAAAACAAAAACAAAACCCAAACAACAACCTGCCCCCACCCCCCTGCTGACAACAATAAATCTAGACTTCCAAGAATATTGTTTTCTGGTATCTAACTTCTCTCCTGGTTATAGTCTCAGCTAATACAGTAGTTAAAGGCTACAAGGAAACTTCATCTTAGTAATGCCAGTCTAACTTTCAGCTGAGCTGGTGGAGCAGAGTGGGGCAATCTGACAGTATGTATCTGGATGTTATTATAGCGTTCGTAATTAAATGGGATTCGTCCGAAACTTCTTTAAGATGGATATACAACTGACTGAAGAACGACTTTCATGGAATAGTAATCACCGTTTCTTTGGCAAAGCTAAAGGGTCCTCCGAGCAGAGCTTTGAGCTAGTGCCATGCAATGTTTACAAGTATAATGTGGGTCATGAAAAGCAGAATAAACTTAAAACACTTATAGGTGACATCAGTTTAGAAACTGTTTAAGTGGAAGACAATTTTCAATATAATTTTATTCTTATAATGAGAGAAATCAAGGAGGTCTAGTTAAGTAAAGGTAAGTGCAAAAGGCTGCACTTGGAAGGACAGATTGAATGCAAACACCAGCTTGGGAATGCTTGTGTAAGCAGCTGTTCTCAATCTGGAGGTTTTTGCAGCCCTCAAACCGAAGGTGGATCAGCAGTATGGGAGTGATGTGAAAAATTCCAAATGCTATGGATGGCAGTGGTGATCTGTGTTGTGCATAGTTAGGGGAGGATGTAGACATCAGCCTAGAATAATTAGCAAATCCTAAAAAGAAAAAAAAAAAGCAACAAAAAGGAAACAGACTGCAAAAGTTTAGTCTGGAAAAGAAAGGGTTTGAAAGTTAATATAACAGTCTTCCTGGTAACAGTCTTTACAGCTTTGTAATATGTGTTTATGCAAATGACGATTAATTGTTCTCTGTGTTCACTGAGGTAAAGCTATACAATTTGCAGCAGCATGAATTAACTTAATAAGAGATTTTTTGCAGTTAAGTAAACAGTTTAGCCTTATAGCAAACAATAGAATCACTTTCACTGTAGGAGTTCAAAACAATGTTGGAAAAAACATTAGTCGTGGTTGTCTGAGGTAGACCTAATCCTGCTTTGGAGACAGGAGATGGACTAGAGGATACCTTGAGGTTTATTCTAGTATTTTATATATATATATATTTAAATATTTTACATAACAGGACCCTGTGTGGAGAGTTTATATTCCACACATGCATAGCAAGTTCTTCACATGACACAGATATTTTATTCCTTCTTTTCTGGAATGTTTCATTTTGAAGTTCATTCTACTTCTGGAGTTGCCTATTCACATTTTACAAAGCTTTCTGCGTGGACATGGCTTCCTCACCCTATTTTCATCTGTCCTCAAATCTGGGCACCCGGTTAAGCCTGGTAACAGAATACTTCCCTCCTCCATCTGTATGCAGCCCAACACTTGGAAGTGGGACTCCAAGAACTTCATGAGCTACAAGGGGTTGAGAAATGTGCTAAAACTCTGTCTTGCTCCTGGCGCTTTAGGACTTGGGTCAATCGTCTCTATGCTGTGCTGTAGTTTGGCTGCAATAGAAACACGCAAAGCAAAATTATCTTGCAACATCTTGAGCTTTCTGTAAGAGACACCAAACTGCTTCCTCTTTAGTCACAAAGCGTAAACCTTTTTTTCCTGGAAAATAATGGAGGGCGTAAGGGCCAGCCATCAGCTATTAAAGGTCATCAGAGACGGGGAGTAATCTGTTTCTTTAGAGGAGAGTTTTGTATGTGTGGTGAAAAGTGAGGTAGCATTTAAATCCTAGAGGCAGGCTCAGTGCAACCTGCCGTGTCTCCAGATTAGTTTTTGACACAGGGCTGTGTGTTGACAATGTCCATCCGAGTGAGGGTGGAGTTGGCCGTCATACTTCTTGCGTGCTACTAACAGGTCGATACAGTCCTGAGGACTCGGGGAAAGAGGTGGCACAAAAATTTGGAAGATGAGGTGAAGCTGCTTACCATCCCAAGCTGGATTTTTCTGCGAAATTTCAGAGAGTCCCGCTTGCGCTGTGCACAGCCCCCGCTGACGGGCCGCGGG
>NW_009628584.1:0-7365 GCF_000690535.1 Cariama cristata
GGCATCCCGCAGAGACTGCAGGCACAGAGCTGGGCAGACATCAGCTCCCAGTCTGTTTCTGGATCATCCCTTCCACTGCAGGAAGAGGAGGGGTTGCAGGTTTCAAAATCATGGTCAGAAAACTACAGATACTTTATCAGAGCTGGAGAAGAACCAGATAAAAACCAGAAGTTTAGCAGGTTCCTAGCTTTAAAAGCAGGTTGATACAATGGGAAGAAGGGGGGAAACAAGAAATAGAATAGCACTTGCAACACAGGAGAAGAAAATAAAAGGAGCTGAGCAGGGACCATGACTGAAAACACTGTAAAAAAGGTAAAATTGCAAATAAATAGTAAATGGGATACAGAGAGGAAAGAAAACCATGGTGTCTGCTTCTCTATCCTTGGTACTGCAGTAAGTGCTCAGGGCTCTGAGTACCTTTTTTTAGAAAGCCTTTATGTATGCAAGTGCTGGAAGACAGATGCTTTGATGGTTCCTGAACTCCTTCTGGTAATTGTCCAAGACTAGTAACATACTGCCTGGTGAACTCAGCTGAAATATTAAAAGCGCCCCGCTGCAGACAAGCCATCCATTGCTGACCCAAAAATGGATACTTTCTTAACTAGTGGAAAAGTCCCTGCCAAGTGAGATTGGATTGCTTGGCATTCTTTAAAAATTGCATGAGACTTCTTTTTCTCACTTCTGTGTGGGATATTGACTGGAAACTCCCACTGACTGAACAAGAGCGGTGTCATGGAAACATTTAATATGCAAAAAATGACCCTTTTAATATCACTCAATTTCAGCAAAAAAGTCTGCTGCCTTAGTGCATCAAAGGGTATCTTGTCTGAAACCCACAGGTAATTTGTAGGTATCTGTTGTCGCCTGACCCTTCGTTATAGCTAACACATATTTTTATTCATCATTGGACACAGACACTGAACAAGGCTTGAGTGTACAAGTTCAGGGTATGAAATGAGCTAATAAAACATCTAAAGCAAGGTGTGTGTGTTTATATTAGTTGTGAGCATATTGGTCTTTCCCTGTGAGATTTATGCATGGGTGCTTCCATATGTGCTTAAAATAACACATACATCAGCACACACAGGTGTGGTAATTGCAAAACTAATGTCATGTGGCATAAGGCTTTACTACAAGCATTTTTTGAATTACCACACTTCTGAAAAAATGAGCATCTCTTGACTTAAATAGGCATACCACAGAGTCATGGAGTTTGAAATGGACCTCTGGAGAGGACCTGTTCTGCTGGAGCAGGTTGTGCAGGACCATGTCCAGTCAGGATTTGAATCAAGCCTCCACAGCCTCTCTGGACAAACTCTGCCAGTGTCCGATCACCCTCAGAGGAAGAAAGATTTTTCTTAAATTTAAACAGAATTTGCTGTTTCAGTTTGTGTCCGTTGCCACTTATCCTGTTACTGGGCACCACCAAGCAGAGTCTGGCTCCTTCTTTACTCCCCCCACCAGGTATTTATACACACAGACAAGATCCCCCTGAGCTTGTCCATCTCCAGGCTGAGTAGTCCCAGCTCTTTCAGACTCTCCTTGTGTGGAAGATGCTCCAGTCTCTTAATCACAGCTGTGGCCGTTTGCTGGACTCTCTCCAGTATGTCCCTGTCTCTCTTGTACTGAGAAGCCCAGAACTGGACCCAGCACTCTAGAGGTATCTTGCCAGGGCTGAGTATAGATGAAGGATCACCTCCCTTGACCTGGTGGTGACAGTTTGCATAAAGCAGCCCAGGATGCTGTTGGCTGCCTTTGCCATGCTGGCCCCCGGTCAGCTTGATGTTCACCAGACCACACAGGTCATCTTCTACCAAGCTGCTTCCCAGCCCCTTGGTCCCCAGGTGCCTGGTGGTGTACCTTTCCGGGAATAACAAATGCAGGACCTTGCATTTGTCTTTGAACTTCATGTGGTAACTCTCTACCTTTTTCTCCAGCCTGTGAAGGTCATTCTGGATAGCAGGACATCCATCTAGGGTATCGGCCACTTGTCCCGGTTTTGTAGCAAACACCTGAAAACTTGTGCGAGTGCACTCTGTCATGACATCCAGGCTATCAATAGGATCCTGAACAGTAGTGGCAATTGTACTGATCCCCTGGGACCAGCCTCCAGCTGGGCTTTGTGCCGCTAGTCACAACCATCTGAGTCTGGCAGTTTGGCTGATTTTTAATCCATTCATTCATTTTTCTAGTTAATTTTTTTTTTTTTGCTGTCCTCTTGGTATGTCCTTAGCTGCATGCATACACTTGAGCTGGGCCTCCTGGGCCCCAGTCTGTTGATTAAGAAGTCTGTCCTGTGCACATCAGCCTGCATCTTCTGCTTACCAACCCAGTCTACCACTTCTTCTCTTGACTGTGGGTCATCGTTTCCATCCCTTGTTGTTCCTACTTTAAAGGTCTTGTTCCCATGTTGCCAAAAATGCTTTTGCTGTCTTTGGTCAGCTGGATCCTATCTCTTCTAGACAATCCCCATCAACACAAGGTGCACAACAGGGCATTAAGCTGCAGGATCCATCCACTCCTGAAGCCTTTCCCCCCTCATTGACAGAATGGAGGAGAAAATCACATGCATGTGGACCCCCAAGCCTTTCATCCTTGCTTGTATGTAGCCATGACTGACACTTTCTGGGTCTCCCCTGGCCTTACTGCTGGTGCCAGTGCAGAAGAATAGCATGGGACCAAGGGGCAGACACCTACAGCTGTTCCTCTAAGCCCCGGGCAATCAGCAGCAGCATCCCCCAGAAGCAGGTCAGGTTGGCAGATGGGTGCCTCCATCCCCACAGGAGCGAGTCTCCTGCTGCTTCTTCCAGGTGCTGCCGTGGGGCTTGGGGGCTGCGCTGCTGGGCTGGGGAGAGCTCCCAGCCCCTTGACTGCTACCGGGGCACTGGACCCCTTTGGTAGGTGCAGACCTGCAGGTGGAGAAGCAGTCATTTCCCTGATGCCAAAAGTCAGGAGCTTTTGCTGTTGCGTCTCTGTTTCCTAAACCGATAGGCACAGACCCTGCCTGCCCCTCAGGCTCCTCCTTTTCATCACCCCTGAGGCCATACAGCGTGCTGACCTCCTTTCCCTGTTGATGTAGAGCCTCCCCCCATGCTCATGGGCAGCAGGTGAGGTGTCCCTCTGCCCTGACCCATGGAGGGGGGCACTGGGCACCCCTCAGTGCCCTGGACCTGCATCCTTCTGGGAAAGCTTGCTCTGGGTCAAGACCTCTGCTGTGCCGGGGCAGTTGCTCCGGCGGGTGCTGGGGACCGTGCCTTGGGGCATGTCCCCACCATTGCCAAGTACGTGTGCAGGGTTTCTGTCCCCTCTTGTGCACCCTTCTGCACCAGGTGCTGCGCCTGTTGGCTGCCTTTGCTAGCTGCACGTGTTCTTCATAGTTTGTGTGGTCTCTATTCAGGTCATCTGACAAATCCTCCATAAAAATTCCCACGTTTTTATAGCACACCATCACATATTTTATGCACGCTTACAGAGGAATGGACTCAAGCTAACCTGTTGAAGCATTGCTCATACTCTTGTCCTTGCTCTTCTGTCTATACATAATGTATAAAGAACAGGTTAATAATGTAGTTACGCTGAAGATACTTTTGCATTTAAATAAATGATAGCACATGCACACGTGTCCTGTGCATGTGAGGAAATACCCAATAAGGCAGGTATTCAGCACAGGACCCATGGCAATGTGGCAGGTGTTGCCACAATGCCAGAAATTGCAGAAGCCAGATTTGCCAGGTTCATTTAGGGGCTTGAAGAGTTGTAGACCCTGTCTGGGGACACATTAGGCTTTCAAACCGGGATTTGCCACTGCCAGCACTGTGGTGCCAAAGATGAGCCAGAGTTTCATGCCTGGCTGTCCTAGCATCAGAGCCTGTATTTGCTTCAGGAACTGCCTGTGTAGTAGGTGTTTGGGGAAAATGGTATTTAGTGCCTGAAATCATTTCCTTCATTTGGAGAACCGGAGTAGAGGTTATGTGACTTCTACAGCAAACGGAGGTTTGCTGTGTGCATCAGGAGAGCAGCTATCCACTGGATCCTGGAGAGCAGGGGAGCCCACACCACCTTTCCTACTGAAATTGGGCTGGAAAGCCAAGTTGTGGGACTGATTTGTAAGTTTTCAATGAAAAAAAGAAAATAAACAAAGAGAATTTCCACACATGAAAGACTGAAAAATAAGTATTTTCTTCAGTCAAAATATTTCATGATGGTACACAATTTCCAGCGCAATGAGAGCTACCATTTTCACAGACAGAGCTTAAAAGGAAAAAAAAAATGCAACTAGAGATGACTTGCTGTACTAAAAAGGGCACTAGGCTTTTGTGAGTGGGACTAGGCTAGAAGTTTGCCAGGACCAGTAGCTGCTTGTTTCTTGTTAGGTGCTGTAATGGTGTACGAGTATTGTAATGATGAGACAGTAAGTGTTGTCAATCCGGTCACCACTGAAATATTCCTGAAAACATTCTAGAAATTTCAGGTTACGTTAAAACTCTGAACTTTTATTTTAAGACTTTTCCTGGAAGACTCTTTAGTGCTTTACAAATACAAGAAAAATATCTGATGTGTGTTTTCCGAGTTGTTTTTTGGCAAAAAAAAACCCCTCATTTAACAAGAGAACAAAAGAAACAGATGCACAGTCATACCAACGTGGTACAAAAATCTTACCTGTGAAGTTTATCTGTGAAAAATACACACAGCAAGTCAAACACAGAATTCACAATTGTCTGTCATGTTTCGCAAAACAGGATGGGTGTTAATTACTAAATAGTATATGCAAGGACTCTTTGCAATGAATTTTTTTTTCTGTTTTGGGATTCTGTGATATCCAGAGATGTCTGTATCCTCTCAGAGAGATTGAAATTGTATTTCTGAAGCAAATTTCTTACAGTGCTTCTGCATCCTTAAAAGTCATTAGCGGGAAATAGTATCTCTGAGAGACAGTGCTGAACTGAAGTTAAAGTCCAGTCCAATTAGTCATTTCCTTGTCTGTGAATGACTGTTCCCTGTACACCCCTTCTTAAATTGTGTAGCTCAGCCTAGCTTTCAAATGACCTCAGAGCCTTTAAAAACTCTTAGCGACAGAGCTGAACAGTGCAGTCATAGAACTACGTCTCAACAGCAGAAAAAGTTTATTGACCTTTTGAATATTCAAGAATGCAGTGCAACAATCCATGACTTAAATTATGTGACTCTTTACATGTAATTAAACATACTTTAAGTGTCCCTGTTGGGAGTATATGTCAGAGTTCAAACCAGAATAGCATGTCAATACATTTATTGTCTGCCAGTAACATGCTTTGGTCACATACGCCGACCAACAGCGAGGGGATGAATTGTTAGAATGGTGGGGGAATCCTTATCCATGCTGCGATGGGCCTAATTTAAGAGTTTGAACTGTCAGGGAAGGAAACGATGTCGAAAATTCTCATTTTTATTGTTTCAGTGAGTCATTCTGGATTCACACCAGACCCCAGTTTTTCACGTTCTAAGCCTGATACGAAGCTCCCATTATGACTGAAACAAAGCCTTTGGTATCTCCTATAGTTCATTAGAACTTGCACTTATTTTTGTGGTCTGTCGTTCTACACACTCTTAAGCATATGTTGGCTCAAACCTTTTGTTTAGCCTATAACCAGGTGGATTTGTATTTTTAGGCCAGTTGTTGTGGGGAAACAAGGATCTTGAGTGACATTCTGTGGATTTTCTTCAGGTTTACTCATCTGAGCAGCTGCTCTTGGCATCGTTCAACAGTTGTCATCCGAGTTGTCGTCTATGGGTTGGGACAAGATCTGGGTCTTACCCTATAACCACCCTTTTGATGCCACGTGCTGATCAAGCTTTTTTCAGGCCTGAGCTCTGTGTCAGTGAACCTCGGGGCTCTGTCCTGAGCCTTTCAGATCTTTCATTAAATTTAAATCTCCTTGAAGCAGTGATTGTGTCATATGGCTTTCATTATCATAAGCACGCTGATGATATTCAGATTCGTGCTTCACGTTAACCTTTCCTACCGAGGTCAGTAATAGTATCTCTGAGCGTCTAACAGCTGTCTCCCTGTGGACGTCTCGTAATTTTTTGACATTAAACACAGGCAGTAGGAGGCCCTGTTAATTGGGTCTGACAGTTTCTATTCTTCTTTTGGGTTGCAGTTCATGGAATCTGCTCAGTACATTTAGCTGGGAACTTGGGTCTTATTCCTGACAATAATTTGTCATTTACCACTCTTATTTTTTTTCTTCAACAAAAACTATGTCATTACTGAACATCTCATAAATTTGCCTGTACTTAATCATTGAATCAATAAAAACATCTATCTGTAGGCTTGTGGTTTTACGTTTAGAGTTTGCCTTTATTCAAAAACATATTTGTCACGTCAACATACGCTCGTCGGCTTGTAGCACCTCTCTTTACGCTGGTGGCATCTCTCCTTATACTGGATCTGCCAAGACCAGGAGGTGGGGTGTGCTTGGGGACAATGTATGTGAGCTGGGGCACGGTGCCCCCCTGGTGCGCAGGGCACTTGTCTTCTGGGCTGGAGCGTGTTTGGCTGGCTTGGAGTATGGGCAAAGGAGCCAGTCAGAGACAAATGGGTTTGTAATTTAACTAAATTGTCTCTATGGGCACGAAAGAAGAGCATATGGTCTGCTCCCTGCTTCTCAGTAGGGGCTTTTGCTCTCAAGCAGGGTATGAAATAAAACAGTACAGCCATTCTCCGATGGTCCTTGAAAGTGATTAGAGGAATACTGTTGTGTCCGACTGGCAGCTCCTCTCCTGAGTGACAGCAATGGGGCAAGTAAGACATTTCTGTTCAAACAGATTAGTAGAGGGAATATGCATGTGGTTTTCCTGTGTCAAAGCTTAAAAAAAAAAGTATGAAGTTTGTTATTCGGTGGCTATTGAGAAGTGACGGAGATGATCTTCATTCTCTGTTTGTGCTCAGTTTTAAATAGGTGCTGGTTGGCCTGCTGGAGTTAAAATGTTGTCCTTATCTGGGCAAAGACCAGCTTGTACTTTTCATTTTAAAACCAGGAGCAACAGAAATACAGCTTTCAGCCTGTAATGAAAAAATAAACAAATTACAAAGGCTTCAAAGGCTTGAAGGTCTGCAGATGGAGTGTATCGCTGTGTATAGTCAAGTACCTGAGAGTAAGGTGAATATCAGGTAAACGGTATGTGAATTTTTTGGATTGAACGACTTGGGTGTCATTTACAATGGTGAGACCAGAGAGAGGCATAGGAAGGAAATTTGTCTTACGGTAACGGACACGGTAAGTTCTTTACGGTCAATATTGTGCGGCTCTGCACCTACTCAGCTCTCCAAGGAGAGCGAGCTCAGCCCTCAGCTCAGCGTTGTCCCTCTGCAAGCAGCTTCCC
>NW_009628584.1:7396-29281 GCF_000690535.1 Cariama cristata
AATAAGGGAAAACAAAAACTCTGGATATGTTCTAAGAGCAGTGTGCTTACACAGGCGCAAATGCTAGCCCAAGCTGAGCAGGTCACAGAGCCGTGTCTGGGGAGTTATGTCAGAAATGAATGACAAATTCTATGAACTATTCTCCAAAAAAGTAACTTGTGTCAGATTTGAGTGCGTGGGGACTGCCACGCCGTACAGTGGGGCTCTCTGCTGCCTGCTGGCATCAGCAGCTTCCATAGAGGTGACCACCTGCCTTCTCGGGTCACGGGGAGAGGCTGGTACCCAATGACGCTACCCTGGCGGAGGCAAGCTGTCAGTGAGAAAAACCCCGGGAAGGTTCGGCTGTGCAGGTGAGCTCCTGCCTGTGGCGTGAGGGGACACCCCTGTGTGCTCAGGTCTGCTGGCCGGCACCCTCACCTGAAGCTGGAGGCAGGTCATTGCTCTCTCGGGGGTCATGGCAGCGCTGGGGATTTCCACCTTCACATACATCCGCTTTCCTGACCATCTGGGAACAAGGGTTCTCTGCTTGATTTGAAATTGGGATTTGAACCTTGGTGTCACCAGAGTGCCTCAGCTCCTACGTTACTCAGGCAAATGTCTCCCATTACAGCTAGGCATTTGTTAGAACCAGTCATTATCCCACGAAGCAGTACGTTCAGTGTCTTACCCACCAGGCACTGATAAATCTTCCTTTTTATGCCTTCCTCTGCTCAGTGAATGGGAAATAATTCTGACATTAGAATCAAGAAAAAGCATTAAAAAACAAAATCTACTTCATTGCAGTAAGAAATGTTTCACTTTTTATATATTTATACTTACACAACTGGGAATCAAAAGAAGCTAAGGCAGGATTCCCTATTCAGCGAAATACTTTGTGGATGAGGGTGGAAGAGAAAATTTGGGGAAAAAGCATGATCCATATTTCTCTTCTATTCTAAAACGATCTTACTTAGTTGGAAGTAAGTTTGGTTTCTGCACTGCAAGGATGGCAAATGGCACCATGAATCTTCTTAAAAAGACTGTTTCAACATGACCTGCAAATGGAATGAAAGTCGTTACAAGCTGAAGGAACGGAATCAGACACATTTTAAACAGTACTATGCTGCAGGGAAGAATAAGTTTTAACAAGCCCAATACATTCTGGGGGAGCAGTAGAAAGATTTGGGAGAATTATGTGGGAAGTTTGACAGTTAGATGAAGGAACACGTAATGATAATGGCTTTATTTTCTAATTTCATAGCATTTCTTAAAGCATTACTAGGTGCAATGTGGAGAAAAAGAAAAGAACTTCCAACACTGCAGAATTAATAACCACAGAAAAAACTCTCTCTGAATTTAAATGCTTCTACCTCATGCAGCTAAATCATTTGGAGATGTTTTCAATGGCTGGAATAGTTACATTTATTTTTCCTGTTTTTTGGACAAAATTTCCCTTGTCTCCCAGAAATCTTTAAAAGAATTTATGTATGTTCAGCAAGTAGAAAGATCATATCAAGAGATAATAAAAAGTTACAGTGAATAAATCTATGAATACAGATTTTGAGGTAAAAAAGTACAAAAAAACTCTTCCCATTTATTTGCTTATCTTCTGCATCTTTCACTGTTGAAGGTGTTACTAGCACCTCAGTGCTGGACAGATGTATTAGCTTGAATCTTAGGAGGACTTTCCCTCCTTAGACAATCTTTACAAATAATTTCTAGGGCAGTTCCCTTTGTCAGAATATTAAAGTCTCTGTCACTGAACTTCTATAAATAATTTCTGCGTTTCTTCCTTTCTAAGGTCATTCCCTGTTGGGAATTCCCAATAAGAGCAGGAGCAAACAGTTCCCAGGGACTGTCCAGAAATAAGTCTATCTCTAAACTCTCCCTGGAAGAGAGTGGTTTGAAGATGTTTCTTAAGAAAGTTCTTAAAATACAGTTGTAAATTTTCCTAATCCCAGTCCCATTTCTCATTATGGCCAATAAAATTTTTAAGAAGATAAGCAAAACACTAGTGTATAAGTGTATAAGTGAAAGCATATGAAAGTATAGACCCAAATGTGCTATTCCGTTCTTCTGTGAAAGAGCTGTCTGTCAAACACAAGCTTACACATCCTCCTTAACTTTCCATATTAACTATGTACAGCTACGCTATTTGCCTCAAACAGCTAGTGGTTCTGAACAATCGGATAAAGAAAGTAAAAAACCATACTCCTCCTACCATGGCTGTATGGTGTGTATCAATGCTCGGTGCTAATAAACGTGGTTCTTAGAGGGTTGTAAAGGCTGTACCAGCACAAGGTCCTTGTAACGAACTGCTGAAGACAGGGTAGTATTCTTCATTGCATTTTTGCTACCTTCATTATGATCGTATCAGTGCATCGCTGGCAGATGTATAACCTTGAGCATCACAATAAACTTAGAAAGCAAACTGAATTCTGGTCATGTGAATATTGATGTAATCTAAAATGTCATTGCCATCGTTCCAATTATAACAGATTTTTGCTAAAGAGAACAATGTATGGCCCAGTCTGTGGTTCGTATCTGAAACTTTTCACATTTCTTTGCTTCTGATAATATTTTCCTTAGACTTTTTTTCCCTCCAGCAAAGTTTTATGGAGTAATTCTTGCCACTTTACTAAAGCTAAATTCCACTTCACTAAAGCTGAATTAGAAAAAGAAATCTGGTGTATGGTCTAAAATGTTACATGTATAAAAAATGTCAAGTTAGAAAAATAATAAGCTAACCCTGAAGAGATTTTATTTCTATGAAAATAGGCACATAAGAGCATTTAACTTCAAGTTAAACCAGAGGTAGTTAGAGCTAGTTTGGCCATTCTCACAAGACTGACAAATCTTACATGTGGGAACTGTAAATTTGGTAAAGAAATGAAGGACTAACTGAGGCCTAATTACTTTTATTTGACTTGACCATATAAATGAGAACTACATTTTCCACATCTTGACTACTTTTTTTTTTTTTTTAAGTTGTTACTCAAAGCCACCTTTCTTTGCTTATGTAAAATATCTTCTGTTGGATATATTCCTTTAGCATCTTTGGTCTAGGCAGGGGCAGACCCTAAAAACACCCAGAATTCCAAAATAATACAATGTGCAACTGAAGAGGATAGGAAAAAAAAACAACGAACATATTTTGTGTGCATTCCAGGACCATTCAGAAAATCTTTATCAGAACCACAGATGATGGTATCAGTATCAGTAAAGTATCAGTAAAGACCTAAAGCATAGACAAGTTGTGTCAGGTATTGCATCTGTGTTAGATGCTTGGCTTTCAGACCGTGATCTGAAATGTAGAGTGAGGACCTAGAGTCTCTTCTCAGTGCATGGGTCAAGCAAGATACTCTAGAGGAGCTTTGCAGAGAAACCCATGCCCTGAGTGAAGAGGTGCTCCAACTTGTCACTAATGAAGCTGAATTTTCTCCTCCAATCTAATGGAAACAGTGATTTCACTTCCACAGCAGGTCTTTGTGAAGTGGCTGGCGTTGACTCGGTGTCTGTACAAGCAGGACCACGGAGGGCACAGCCCCCCTGAGCAGTGGAGGACTGGCCGAGGGCACAGGACCCTGCCCCTCCAAAGCACCTGGGCAGGAGCCGGTGTTTCCTGCACTGCATGTGGATTAGGCGCACTCACGTCTACGTAGATTTAGTTTGCTGTGTACAGATGCTGATGATGCCCAAGTATCCAACGAGAATAGTTCAACCCCTGTTGAACTCTGCGCTGCCTTGTCTGCTGTATGTGTTTTGATATGTTAGAATATGTTCAGTTAATCCTTGCAAACACCAGTCTTTTGCCATGTTCACATATTCCTTAGAGAAGAGATGTCATCTTGACAGTGCTCAGCCTCCCCTTAAGGACACTGTATCCCATCCAAAATACAGCAACTATCAAATGTTGTATCCTTCCTTTCTTTAGTTATACTAATTTCTGTTCACAATGCCTGTTTATACCTCTCTTTTCCAGCTTCTTTGAACCAATGACTTGTGATTAGCAAGCTCTAGGGTTTAAGGGGACCTCTTTGTTTGTTTTTTCCTGATAATTTCCAGATGTTTCCCATGGCGATTTGTTCTGTGATGCAGGAATTCCATCTGTTCCTTCCTACACATTGGCTCTGCTTTATTTTGCATCTGCATCACATTGTGATTCAGAGGGTTTGAATTAGTACCTCTTATTTGCTGTACCGCCTATTTATCACAATCTCTGCATTTGCAGATTGTCTCTTCCACTTGTCTGAGTTAATTATTGCAATAAATAATGAATAATTCATCAAAATGTATTAGGCACTTTTCTGTAGGCTTCTGTGTACCTCTAAACTCGTATTTGAAACTCCTTGCAAAAGCTATTCCTGACCTTAGCAGAGTTCCAAAGATAATGGTTACTTGAAAGGTGGCGATTAATAAAGACACTTAGGGTAGCGTTAATACATAGGTATGCCAAACATAAAGAGTCTTGGAAAGAATATATACCTCCATTTGTTTATTGCAAAATAATACAGACAAGTTTGAGTACTCAACTTACTGCTAGAAAGCCAGTAGTTGTCTGAAAATTGTGCGTGGCACTCGGGAGTCCTAGGTCATTAGCAGGACATTTTATTTATCTTCAGTAAATAGCTGTGTTTACAGGCAAGACCTCTGCTTGGCTCTGGCCCAGCAAATTTAAAAAATACCTCCATGCAGAAGAGAAGTTAGACTGGTCAGCCAGCAGTTGCAAGATGCGGTAAAACTGATTAATCATAAGCACCAGCTAGGAAGAATTCCTCAGTAACGGATCAGTCTGTATGGAACCGAATATATGAGAGGCCTTTTCCCTCTGTGCATTACCCTATTTAGAAGAAAAAGCATCCCCACTGACAGCAGACAGCTTTTTAGTTGAAATAGCAGTAGAAAACCCTTACAGAGCGTACCAAAATCCAGAGTCAACAGGTATGGTTCTTACTTATCTCTGTGCATTTGTCTTTAAACATAATAATTACTTTTTAATACTTGCAATTATTATAAAATTATTTATGTTACGCTTTTTTCATGTTAAATATGACTTTAGGATGGCTGGCTAAACCTGAAGGAATTTGTTCGCCAAAGGAGCATTTCTAAACAGGTTATTGGACCATTCTTGTCATGTCCAGAACCTCCAAAAAGACTGGGCAGCCACAAGATGAGATGAGATGCAGGGGGTCAGCTTGGTTATGCAGGGCAGCAGCCTAGAGAAAGCGTTTCCGATGAGTGGGGTATGTCTGGTATGCAAGGAAAATAACTACATAATGGAAATTTTCTTGAAATTGTAAAATTACCTTTTGAAGTTCCCACACAAATCCTTGGAGTTACAAAGAATGTAAAACGTACCTTTTAAAATCAACTTGGCTGGTTAAACTCACTCAGAACTGTGATAAGTAAAGGATGAGCAAGCGCTGACGGCATATTTAAGGGTGTGAGGTAGCTGACTGAGGGTAGAGACAAAGGTGGCATTCAAACCTTTAGAATGCTTCTGGGTAATTATCTTTTAGCTAATTTAATGCATTTATTTAATGTAATACCTCTGTTCTCATCAGCAAGACACCAGCTTTGCTATATTAAGCTTTTCCACACAGGCTAATAGGTTCCATAATGCGAAGTGTGAACTGGTAGTAGTGGCTGGAGGAAATCCTGCCTCATGCTCCAGCGCGAGCCTTTGTGCAGCTGTTCTGCACTGAAAAAACAGCAAACAACCAAACCCTAAAAACCTGCCAGAAATTCTATTAAACTGATTGTCTTCCTGGTAGAGTTCCCAGTCTATCCGTTCAAGAAACTCTGCAGGTGAACTCAGGAAAAGATAGTAATGGTAATACCTGCAGCCAGTATTGCTGCCAGAGACTTCGCATTGTAGAACCACAAGTCCTGCACGTTCCTGAGGGCAGAACGTCTAATTGACATATGCTGGGTCTTTATGTTCCTTCTTGAAAGCTTTAAGTCTTCTCCTCATACTTTCTCTGGCATTCTCGCTGCTTTGGGAAATAATATTCAAGAATTAAGCTCTTAGATTTTGTGTGTTACCAGTTATCCAGTTCATCAAATCAGAGTGACTTCCTCATTGACCTAGTATTTCTATAAGTGCCAGTGCTCCAATACTGATATTTTAATGTATCTATCTCTGTGATATTTTAATGTATCTCTGGACTGCATGGTTGCAGAATGATGTAAGGAATTTTACATTTGTATTTTTTAAAACTTCAGGTTTTTACCTTCTCCCCATTGAATATTGATTTCATGTCCAAAAGGTCATCTAGAAGTTTCTCTCTCTTCTGTGAAGTCTATTGGTACTAAACACATTCTTCTTTATTCCAGGGATTTCTCAAATGTATTCCGTTTTGCACACTGCTAATGTAGTAAAGACCAAACATTTGGATTGTATATATAAATGGGATTTGTATGGCCTATGTTAAAATAACTTGCTCTTACTAGCACACTACTGGTATGGTTATCCAGAATCCAGTCTGCTTTCAATAATTTTTAATTTGCATTTAAAACAGCCTAGTGAGTTGCTGTCATCTCTGACTAAAATGTATAATCTCTGCTTTGGACACTCATAAATAGCTGGGCCATGTACAGAAGAAATTCCACCAAAATTACAAAAAAAAACCAAAACCAACCAACCAAAAAACAACAGTGAATGTGTTACTAATCCAGAAACACAAAGTGTAAATCCCCAAATATTCACATCAGTTTTGAGAAGCTTGCTTACATGTTCAGCTTCATCATTATGTCTTGTTTTCTCTCACCCTAATAAGGCATAAAGCCTCCTTTATTCCTTCTGACGCTTTGGTGTGGAGAGATTTCATCAGCTGAAACCCAATACAGCCATTCCTGTCAATTTACAACAGAAATTCTTTTCTTCCTTCCTTCCCTCTGTTTGTTGTTTTTTCATGTAAACTGTTTAGAAAGGCTACTGAGATTAGACTGCTCCTTGTATCAGTAGGCATTGCATTCCCAGAGTGACAGGCTAATTTCCTCCTTTTCTCCTCGTCGCCTTGCACCCTGCTAGCACTGTCGTGGGAACTGGAGAGTTCGCCGTTAGCATCCTGAAAAGGTTTACCGAGGTCTTCATTTGTGAGCATCGGCAAGTGAAAAATGGAGGGGTAAAACTGAAATGCACGGAGTATGGAGCTTCAGGTGTTGGAAATCCAACCTTCAGGGGCAAGAATGTGGCGTTTGGGGCTCTTAACATAGTTACGGATATTTTGCAGAATGCAAAGAATTACATAATGGCAGTGTTCGCAGAAGTATGTGTTTAAAACCAATTTAGAGGAGGATATTTTTATAAGAGGAATGAAATCGCCCTTTCAGGGAGAAAGCTGAGGTGGTACCTAGCAGTCTGACAAACTGGCACTGTGTGGCTCTTCCTCCCGGCATCACCCAGTTTAGTTCGGTTTCTGTTTCCACATCAGAAGGTCAGGCTGTGAGTTTTCGTAACTGAGCCAACACAGGAACATCTAATAGAGGGGAGTGGATGTGACTGAGTCCAAGCACACTGCTGCTGGTTTTGTCCACATCAGGCGTTAGATGCCCGTTAGATGTGACCAGGTCCTTTCTCCGCTGTGAAACGTGCTGCAGAGAGGAATGCTGTAACTGAGCTGAAAGGCATCTCACCAGCTTCTCCTCAGGGTAAGATGTTCTTCTTTCACGAATCCTCCCATAGAGGATGGTCAAGAAGGGGGCTTGCCCTGTCCTTCTGGCACGTGGTACAGCCTGCAAGGGCACTTTCTGTCGTTACTGGGTCATCACTGTGTGAAAGTAAAAAATAATGAAGTTTTTATTTCAGCTGCTGTCTCACTCCAGTGAAGTCCTTTGTCATATTCGAATGGGCCAAAAGGAGATTTACAGTCTCAGGTTTTAGCTGAATCATGAATCTGCTCTGAATCAAAATTAGGTATTCTCCTTTTCCTAAAAGCTAAAGCTATAACGCTTATTTTCAGCCAGATCCTACTGCTAACTCCCTTTATGTTTTATTCCCTCAAACTCATATTTTAGCAAATCGCAATCTTACTCTCATATTGATTATGCCCTTGGCACAAACCTGTTTCAATTTCACAGTAAATTGTAGCGCTCATCTTATTAAACACCACAGAAAGCCCTTACCCTGTGCACCGATGTCGTACCCCATTCTGATGGGGTTGGGGATTGGTCTCTTCTCCCCGGTAACTAGCGATAGGACAAGAGGAAACGGTCTCAAGTTGCGCCAGGGGAGGTTCAGGCTGGACATTAGAAAGAACTTCTTCACTGTTAGAGTCATTAGGCATTGGATTGGGCTCCCCAGGGAGGTGGTGGAGTCACCATCCCTGGAGATGTTCAAAAAATGTTTAGATGTGGTGCTTTGGCACATGGTTTAGTGGGTTGAATGAGCATGGTGGTGTTGGGTATACGGTTGGACTTGATGATCTTTGAGGTTTCTTCCAACCATAATGATTCTATGATTCTGATAAACAGCATTAAAAATATATGTATCTGATATTAACCATGTGTGCTTCTTACCTAGTATGACCACAGCATGGTTAGAAATCACTGGAAGAAATGCTGTTTTGAGAATATATATGGTCAAATAGTGTGAAATCTTCCTGACAGCAAAATACTTTACAACTGAGTCAAGAGAAGTCTGGACTAGTACTAAAATACAGATGACATTCAGTATTTTTACAGTAAAATCCATAGAAATCTAATCTGGAGTACAGTGAAAAATTAATTAGCACAGCCATCTATTTAGTACAGCAGTACAAGCTGATTTCTTTTATTTGCTTTCTGGCATCTAGAAACTGTATATTTTAGGTAAGCAAAGACACATTATTCAGTCTATACTGTCCAGCTGCTCAAATACCCAAGAGCTGGAATAAATTTTTTTAAAATCTGTGTCTTGGGGAGAGAGGTGGAGATGGTATTTTCTCCAACAAGGAGCTTTTTCCTTTGTGTTTTGTTTTTTTTTTTTTTTTGTGTAAAAAACCATGAAACAAAGATGACCCTTTCAGTTTTCTGCTATGGTTCTTACTTCAAAGGGAGACATGTCATCGAAGTATGACCCAGAAGCAGTCACAAAATTAGCTTGGGTGTCTGTGTTTAAAAAGCAAAAAAAGAAATAGCAACAGCCCCCCCTCCACAATTTTCAGAAGGTAGAAAAATAGTTCCTGTCTTGAAATTGCTTTAAAGGGTAGAAGCATCCTTACTTTAAAAATAGATTCTTAGAGCTTGGCAACAGCAATAACCAGAGGTAGCATTCTACCTCTGGACCTCTGCACAGCTTCTAGAGTTGGACCTGCTCATGCAGGAGAATTTAGATCTCCATGCAGAGACTTTCTGAAAATTACAGTAAGA
Source organism: Cariama cristata (assembly GCF_000690535.1). Lineage (NCBI taxonomy): Eukaryota > Metazoa > Chordata > Aves > Cariamiformes > Cariamidae > Cariama > Cariama cristata. The sequence goes on from NW_009628584.1 coordinate 16,727, forward strand.
GACTGTAGAGGAACACAACTGGCCAATTTAATCTCTAGGTAGCCTGTCTAAGAATGTGAAAGCAAAAGGATTTGGTACCGAAATGTGGTTCTGTTACAATAGCCCAGAAATTCAATGCATTGCCAATACAAGCCCACCAAGTATTTCACTTGTGACAGGTGGGCTATAAAAGCAGAAGAGCCTGGCATATTACTACACACAACTCCTTTTAAGTTCAGTGAATTGAAGCATCTTTCGACCTACGTTTGTTCTCATTAAAACTTAAAGATTTTCCTTTGAACTCAGTAGATCTTATCCAAACCAATACGAAGGGAAGAGGCTGATGTGCTGACATAATAATACACAATATAGGTGGCATTTTTCTCATCTCCCCTTTGTTGTTTTCCTGTAAGCTTTTCGTATAGGTTCCCCCTCTAATCAACACAGAGTAGGTGACGTTTTTGTGCTGAAAGGTTCGTGCCACACGGAAATAAATGTCTAAGGCAAGCGACCTCGTAAGGATCTCTCTGCTGACTGTGGAGGGAGTTGAGATAACTAGCTTAAACACAGGACTCGGCCAGAAGTTCAGTCCCAGATTCAGACTCTTGTGTTCCAGTTACAATTAATGAAAACAAATGTTGCCCTGACTTAGGACATAGTGCCTTTTAAGATGCCCTTGGTAAGATATTTTGGCTGCCTGCTGCCTTCCTGCCCATCATAGCATGGGTCACCTATAAGGCCTGACTCATATTTGCTGTACTTTAGTAGATTTTCCTGACATCTTGAGTCCTCTGAAATAGCCTATTTTTAGGCCACCCTTGTTTAGGCAACTGAATTGAGCCTCTAGTAACCACACTAAACAAAAAGTGAGATGCAGTTCCCTAAACTTTAGCTTCTAGTGCCAAATGAGATGCCCTGGGGTACTTGAGGCCTTCGCTGCTCGGGGCTGGCAGATCTGACCTATGACTTTCTGCAGCAGCAGCTGCAGCCATGTAGAATAATTGAAAATACCTAAACAGAGAAAATATTTACCATCCCGAAAGGCCTGTTCAAGCAACTGAACTTTCCCCAACCCTGGGTCTAAAGAGCTGTTCAGCTGATGAAAGGTAATTCTAGATACTGGGTTCAACTTGCTGTAACACCTTACTTGCATCCAGAGGGCAGGGTAGACACCTAAATACAGGTGTTTGAATATTGGGCTCGATCTCTAAATTCATTAATTTTAGATGGGATGAAGCCTGCTGCACTTGCTTTATGCAGATGAAGTTATATATAAATCTTTGCTGATCTGGCAGTGATTGCCATGATTAGAATTTGCAAAGTATACATGTTTCTACTGTCAATTATAAAAATAATACCTCACTAAGTATGCACATTATTTAACACCATTTTACTCTCTAGCACAGTGATAGTTATGGTTTGTCAGCATTTCCCTTTACTTTTTATGAATCTGACTTTTCTCAGTGAGTTTTACAGCATTAGAGTAATTTCTTTTCAAATTAAATTACACCCTGCTTTGCTTGTCATCGGCCTAAATACATCCTTAACCAAACACTGTAAATCAAGGAAAACATTTTAACCTCAGGCAGGTTAGTTCTTCTAGACACATTTTTGGCATACTATAAAGAACAATTTGGGCTAGAAACAGAAATGTGGCATCACAATTTTAGCTCTTCCTGAAGACTGGATTAGGCTGAATGATCCTTTTAGAAGTTGTGATCAGGACTGAACCAAAACTTTGTTTTTCCACTTAGATTTAAACTATTTGGGGGGATAGAGTCTTTTTTTCAAAAGCCAAAGCTATTAGCTTGAAAGTCTAAAAATTCAAACTATTGTCACTTACTAGAAACAGTTGTGGCAACTTGAGACCCTTTTTTCATTTCATTGACTAATTTCCGGTTCTGCTTTTAGTTCCTTACTTGGTGGTGCCCTTAGATGTATATACACATGCCTGTGTGGTACATATTAATTGTTGGTTAGCAGTCCTATGAAAAAAAGATGATTATTTTAGATTTTGGAATGGGAAAACAAGAAAATTAAATTGCGTGAACTGCTTGTAGGTACAGAGAATAAGTCTAGGATGTAAGTACCAGTCACATACCTCAGCCATAATAATGACTTTGCTTCTAGGGTTACAGAAAAAAGCATCTCAGATCTCTTTCTCTTCGATGAATTGGGTTAGGATCCTGACTATCTCATTAGGATGTATAACAGATGTGACATGTTAACTTAATTGTTGCAGCAGAAGCACAGAAAGATGCCATGGGGAAATCTGTTGTCTTTTTTCATCCTCATATGTTAGGAAAAAAGATAATGTTTTGACTGGACCAAAATAATTACCTATGGAAATTGTACTTTGAATGCCACTTTTTTTCCCTTTCCTTTTTAATTCTTTCTGTGTGGCTTAGGGCAAGCAACCAGCATGATACAACTTTACATGTGACTAATAAAATAAAGCTAATTCAAGGACCCACAGCTATATAATACTGTGTCTTTGCTAAGATAGCCAAGAAGCATTCCCAAGGCATCCTGACACATTTTCTGTATCTGCAGTTGGTTCAACAGTGGATGGGAAGAAAAGTCTTGGTGCTTACTGAAGTCCTAAAGGAAGCCCATGAGAATTGCTGAACTCCTTGGAAAGGAGGTGACTGCAAGTGCTGGGAAGTGTCTCCCTGTGTCTGGTTTCCAGTGGCTGGGGTCACGGTTCCCCACCGCCAGATCCTCTTTGGAGTCCAGCTCCTCCCGGCATTCCCCTCTTCCACATCCAGCTCCCTGCCAGGAACTGCTAGCAACTTGCATTTTAGAGGCACCAGGCTGTTGCAGAACAGATAACTCTTTGTGAACTGAACTTTCTTTGTCCTGAAAGAATGATACTTTCAGCAGTAAAAATGCACTTCCAGTCTTCGCGGGTAGTCATGTTCGCTAAATGGGATAAATGGTGGCTGGCCTGTTTGCTTTAAGCATTGCTTTGATTCACCACTGGTTGGAAGGGACGGAAACTTCACAGAAGAACCATGCTATCTGCTGAATAGTTCAGTAGTTTTGCAGCTGAACCTAACCCCCTCCCCAGTATATGTATTTATTGTCTGTGATATGCAACTGTATCACCTCTCGCTGAAGATCTTAAACGGTTTGTAAATAAATGTCTAAGTTGTATCAGCTTAATGCGTGAGACAGACACGTAATTTCAATTACTATTTGCCATATTCTTGTATGTGTCATTTTTGTCTTCTAGAAAGCTGTTTTCATAACATGGGGGAAAACCTATCCAACCAAAATCACTACATTATTGTAGAAATTGCACTCTGCAGCTAGTGAATCTCATCAGAATAACACCTTTTCTATCAAATTTGAAATTCCTCTGAAAAGTCCATATCATGCATTACCTCTTATATTCTAGGCTACCTTAAAATAGCTATAATTTTCCTTCTGACTCCTGGGGAATTTTCATAAGCACTAGAAAACTTTTGGCTGAATCCTGTTTTCCTTAGTCTGAGGTTTAGTCTGGATCTTACTGAAATTACCAGGAATGTTTGCATGAGTAAGGCAGGAAACAGTTTATGCTATCCCCACAAACTATGCGATAGGGAAATTTGTCAGCCAGGCTTTCCAGGAATAATTGCATTGATTTATCTTTGGCGTGGTATGTCTCAACAAGATTTCTTCAAACACTTCATTCTTAAAGCTATTTCCCTTTAAGATACTCCTGACATCTGCAGCTTTTATAGCTTGAAGCACTAGAAGGTTGCTCCTCAGATGGTCGTTACTTCACAAACAGTCGTGGTTTTGACAGTCATGGGCTATTATGCACTGCAAAATCCCAAATCTCTGCATCAGACTGGAATTCTGCTTTTGGAGAATAGTTCTTCTGACTTTCTCCAACACTTTCTTGTTCTGTTTCGCTTAGTTTCTTGGTATACTTTCTGGAGCCAAAGAGGGGCTCTTTATCCCTTCCCATGAGCTCCCTACGTGTCATGCTTTGAGTGCATTCTCTCCTGTGTCTGTCTTCCCAAAAACCTCTCTGCCGTGGCAGTTGACTGTATTTGAAGTGGAGGATAGATAATAACAATATCCCCTGGGCACCTTGACTCCAGGGTAAATCCTGGATGGCAGCGACAGTCACTCCTTGTCCAGGAGAACTGCAGCGGGACAGATGAGAAAGGCATGTGGGCTGCGGGGAGAGCCTCCATCGGAGGCAGGGGCCTCTGCAAAAGTGGAGTTCAAAGCACCGGGAGGGAAGTGCCTGGGATATGTCCCATGCAGACTGACCAGAAAACAAAGAGATTTCCTAATTCCACAGCGAGTTCAACCTTTTTTTCCATTGTAGACCTTAATAGCTTGAAACGGTTCCTATTTTAATCTGGAGTGCCCCCCAGTAAGACCAGAGTGGCATTCATCCTGAGCTGTGAAGGGAGAACTTCTGAAAGCTCCGGCTTGGCAGCTTTGTCTGGAAAAGCTTTGCTGCTGCCATAATGCCCTGGGAGAATGACAGAGAAAATGTAGGCTGCTAAAAATTAAAAGGATGAATAATGTAAACAAGCTGATTAAATTCTGTAACCTCTTCAACTTCATGGCTTTAGGGTGGCTTATGTCCTGTTAAAATGAATGGATTCTGCAAACTGGGAGGAGGAAATGAGAGTTAGCTAACAAAAAAACCAAGCAGTGTGCAGTAAAAGGCGGCACAAATAGCTAAAGAGAAATTGCTATTTTATTTTATCCATCTGGTCTACCCTTGTGGTGATCTGCCTCATTATTTTGTGGAGTAGAATATAAAAAGAGCCTACAGACAAGGCTTGACAGAATGCAGGTAATTTTTTCTACCTAGTTATCCAATCCTGTTTGAAGCAGGTTTGAAGGATACCATGCCCAGAGCACTTTCCAGGGTAATTGTGTCCATCCAAGTCTAAAATACTTTAAGATACAATATGACAAATTTCCTGTCCTCTCCTATTTCAAAATTCCTGAGATGCAAAGTGTCTTCAAATTAAGAAAAGTATGAAGGATAAAACTTCTTGCCAGCCATTCCTTCATAGCACAGACTTTTTTTCATGAAGATTAATGGGTATGACTCCATATAATAAGGTAGGAGAGAGAGAGGAAATATAAACTATTAAACATGCCACAGGTTGTCATTTTTACGTGTGTGAACTTAGAAGAGGCACGGGATGTTTTGTGCGTCTGTCCTTTACCAAAAATTTTGTCAGGCTGGGAAGCTTTATCTTCTCAGGGGTATCCCAGAGTACCTACACGATGGCAGTCCCATGAAGTATGTGCTTACTTTGTCTGCAGCTGGACACACAGATGCAGCTGGAGAGCCGTCTTTGGCTTTACCGTTACCATGTTTGATAAGCCCTGTGGAGGACAATATAATGAAAACACAGGGTCACAGGTTCCCTTGGGATCCTTGCGGTTCAGAGGTGCTCTCCACCACAAGAGGACACATGAGGCAGTAAGGATACAGATGGGCAACTGGCCCTGCTGTCTCAGGTAGGAGGTGCAGGTGATGGGATGTCATACTCTGAGCATGCCGAAATGGGGTGTGTGTACCCATGGCAGTAAAATAAGACAGAGGAAACTTCCCTTTTCCTCAGGAAGGTCTGAGGAAAATCATCACTGAAAGAAATCTGTGCAAGTCTTGAGCTGGTAACGTTATTAGCGAAGGAAGAGGTCAGGCAGAGTAGAAATGTACCTACAGATTTATACCTACCTAGTGAACACACTTCAGAGAGGCACACCACTGCTGGAGAAATGCACGCTTTGCTGTGAAAAGGGTCATGAAGCTACTGCTCTGAAGGTCTTCGGTCAGAGAGGAACATGATGTAATGAACTGAAATGTCTCATGAAATTACCAGTCCTGTTTCTTCTCTCTCATATCATGAATGCAGCTAGTGTCCCACACAAGGAATTCTGGCCAGGCAGGAGAACAACTGAGAGGGGTTGAAATTCTCCACTAAGAATCAAAGCAGTAGAGGGACCTCAATGAGTTCAGTCCCCTGTCATTTCTGGCAGTCACATCATGTAACCCCATAGGTTTAGAATTGATCAAGCTCTATTTTACAGCTAATTAGATTTTTTTTTTTGCCTTAATGCCTCCAAGTAGAAAGCTATTCCAGTTCTTCACTGTAATGATGTCTAGAAGTCTTCTAATTATCAGCATAAGCTTCTTTATGGCCAGGTTGTATTAGTTCCTTAACCTAAATAACACTTTCTCCACCATGGGATTTCCTTTGTTAATACATTTATAAAGACCAACCATAGCCCCTTTCAGACATTAATGAGAACCTAAACAAACCAAGTCGGTTGCTTTCTTATTATTTACACATGCTATCCTTAACAAGTGGGAGTGGGGGAGGGAGAGATGGGAATCTGGGGGCACAATCTGCGTTAAACTTGATACGAGTCAGAGGGTTAAACCTCTGCTCATCACTCAGAAGGGACGCACCTCTGGGATCCTCCCTTTCTAAACTGGTAGAAAAGTTAAATAGTTCAGACAAAACTCTGATCTCCAATTGACTGAATTGCACTAGATGCCTGAATATTGCCTTTGGTATAAATTAAAATTGAACCGGTCAACGCTACCAACATTCTAAACTCGTGGGAATGAGTTTTCATATGTGTACTGTACTTTCATCGATTTCTTTTCTCATTCTGGTTTGTTTGATCTTCATTTACTTGTAATAATAGAGGGAAGAGAAACCTGAACTAGTTTTCCTATTCAGTGTTTAAAGTGTTTGTATAATTTCAAGCACATAAGAGACAATATCATATTGTTAATGTGTGCTTTTCTAAATTCTTTGAAAACTAGCCTAAGTGGCACTGTTTAGCCGGTATTTACACAGAGACAACCTTTGATATAAAAAAATATGGTGAATGGAAGCGGAAATGAAATAAAATCGAATTAGAGGTACAGTACAAAATTGCAATAGCCAGAATAGGTGAACTTTGGAACAGATTATTTAGAATAATGGGAGTTTCTGCAGCAACAGCAATTTTAAAATCAAGACTGCATGCTTTTCTAAAATGTATGCATTATCTTGGAGAAGAAATTCACTCAGTGAAGTATTTAGGTTACACTAGCTGTTCATAGTAATCCTGTCTGTCAATAAAAAACAATTTCTTTAAATTTATTTGATGTATTGTAGGATTATTCAAACTGCTCTAGGCTAGAGCTGTGGAAAATGAGGTAACTTGGTGGCAGAGAGGTGAAGCTGGTAGCTACCTACTCTAATAAGAAGTTGGAGTGGCAGCAAAAAAGCTTATACACAAATATGAAATGGTTATGCTTTCTTTTAATGGCTGTTTCCTGTTAAGATTCACAGTTTCTCAGGAATAATGAATACAACAGGTAAGGTATTCGCTGTTATGGGTGGCCAGGGGAACCAATAAGACGTGCAAGGCCAGCTCCCATTTGTGCTTAAAGGAGCAATTCCTGGAGTTGAAAATCCTTGTGAAACCTCTCCATAGGTGTCAAGGATGCTGGAGGAAGCCAACTGGAAACTTTCTACTACACAAATTTCAAACAAAATGCCAATAATGTGACAGGTTTATATTGCACACACATACGCCCCAGTACGCCAGACCTGCCCTTTCATGTTCAGCGTGAACAAAGTATTGCCATATTGTAAGCAAGATTCATTCCAAAAAAATACACAGTGATACTAAGCAGATGCTGCCCTTCAGTCACCGAAACATATAGTTGTAGAAGTGCTGTTTGGAGGAACCTTCTGGACTCATCTAGCTCAACAAGCTGGGCTACTGCCAGTCATCAGCCCTGGCTTTGTCTTGCCGCATCTTGGAATTCCCTGGAGCGGGAGATCCCGCAATGTCTCTGGGCACCTGTTCCAGCACTGCACTGTCCTCCTACATTTTTCATACGTCCTGCTTTCCACAGTTTCCTAATATCCAAACTGAACTCCCACTCTGTGCACATTGCCCTCTGCTTTACCTTACTTTGAGAGGACTTAGCTCCATCATCTTTGTAGCAACCTTCCCTTAGCAGGATTGCCCCTTTGGCAAGTTTTGACTTGGTTTGCTCTTCACTTACGGTTATATAACTTTCTCTACCTCTTTATTGCCTCCCCCTCATTAGTTACATTTCTTTACACCCCTCTATTCCAAATTCTATGACCATTTTAGTATTCTCTGATAGGGAAAAGCATCGCGTTTCCCCTTACTTTGTGATGTTTCTAAGATGCAATTCTCAGTTCTGCTCGATTTATGAAGTATTTGAGTGACCGACTCAAAGTTCACTGAAATCTTACGGGAAAGGTCTCAAAAACACTGATTTGATTTCAGCTTCAGGTATGCGATTCTGACCTTCTTCAATGTATTGACTGTTCCAGAAGCACAATAAGACTGCACAGAAGTGCTGCTAAGCATGAGGCTTAGCAGCATAAACTCATGCAAGGGTAACGATTTCGCCCCTCTGTCCAAGTAGGTGTGAATCCAAGCCTTTCCTATTTTTCAAGTATAAAACAGGCTGAAGGCAGGGCAAAATATAAGGAATTTTCTTTTTAAACGGAATAGTGATGGGAGTTTTTGACAATAAGTATTAACTAGTTTCATGTTTCTCTTCTGCAAATGGGGAGAGAGGAGACAAAATTTTTACTAAGTGCTACCCCATGTACAAGGTACATTCTTTTGAAGTATCAGTGCTCTTTCAGAGCATCTGCTCTTCAAAGGGAAAAATCACAACTGGTTTGAATAGGAAACCTTAAGCCTTAAGCATAATAGATAAAGAATGTGAATGTCTTTTGATGTAACCAGAAATTTTTGATGTATTCATAAAATCTTGCAACTCATCTTGTATTTTCAGCCAGTTAATATATGGATTAAAATAATTAGCTATAACTAACACGTTTTACAATGTTTTAAAGCTGTTCTCCTGGATCTTCCTTTTTCTTCCTTCTCTGCTGACATGCCTGCTACTTTTGGAAGCCATATCACTGGTTTATATAGTCAAAGGCAGATGTGCTAATACAGAAATGCTTAATGACCCAAATACAGCTTCTTTAATACAAATGGAAATTAAAAGCAGAGTGTGTGTTGGATGAGGGAAAACAGGCTGTTGCTATGTGGCTGGATTCATTTATAAAGTTGACAGTTCCCTTGCTTAGCAGAGCAAGAGCCAAACTGTACTTTCATTTCATGACACGATAGTATAATCCACACTAGCTCCACTGAGAGTCAGTGAATTTATCCTCAGTTTATCTCTTGGGGAGCAGTATTTAGCCGTCACTAGAATAGGATTTCGCTTGCCACCTTATAAGATAAATGTGTTAGAGACATTTAAGAAAAATCTACACTGAAGTATTCGTTCTGTAGAGGTACCGATGTTATTAAAATCATCTTACTCCTTTTCAATGACCGTATTCTGTGAAGAAAAAAAAACCCTTCCTCTGGGTTTTGGGAATTTTGTCTGACCGGCGCTCTCCACTGCTCCTGTCCTGCAATCTGAGAACAATGCCTTCCCTGAAGCCCTCCTTTAATAGCTCCAGACTTACCTGGTGCTTTCATTTCATAGAAAAGTTGTTGCCCTCAGAAAATATCAAGAGCTCTTTTGGATTTTTGGCCACTCATGACTTTATTATTCACAATAAAATCAGTTGTTTTCAAATCAGCGGAGTGTAATTGCATGTGCTAAGGGAGCGTTCACATCTCCTCTGCTGTAATGGATGTGTCCCAGGGCTATGGTATCTCTCTGCCTTTTCAAACTGCCTGCTTAATTTCCCTTGCAGCAGCCCAGCACCTGCTGCTCATTTCACCATGGGGACTCTTCGTGCATTTTTCTAATAATATTCATGCATCTGTCCTGCACGCTTTCTTATGTGAACATCTCTATTACTTCCCTTCAATCAGCCTACCTTTCTTCCTATGACCTTTCTTTTATGAATAGCTAGGGATGGTGTGCTATGTGAAGCTTTATCATATGAGTGCCACCTGGTCTTCAGAGTTGTCCACATACCTGAATGGCAGACATGATATACCACACACCAAAAATGTGACAGAAAGCCCTCCTGGTCTTTAGTTCATGTATTTTATACTTTCAGAGAAAGCTTTCCTTGTAATATCATGTGGTTTAGGGAAAAATGTCAACAAAATGCTTTCTGCTTCATACCTCTTCTATCTTACTGTCCTCTGATCACTTCTTTTTTTGCAGGTCAGTGCAATTGCTCCAGCTAAATTATTGTCAATCACTACTGCAGTTACTAATTAATCTTTCTGTTCTTTGCTTGATTTATTGCTTTGTTAGAACTCCACAGGTAATGTCACCACAGCTCTTTTCCAGTCATGTACTGGACAATATAGGGGAAGCATTCAGCCTGGGATTAAGACATGTGAATTGAGGTGTCTGTGTTTGAGCTACAGGAGAAAATCAGTTGCTGAACTCAGCCTGAAGCTAGGTGCCTCATGTCAACTGAGACATTCCAGGACATCCAGCATATCCATAAAGGACCGGCAGGCATGACACAGAAGTCATGGGGAGTCTGGAGAAGCAGGTCCAAGCAGAAAGCCCTATAGAATCTAAAATGATGTTAAACATCTGCCACCAGGCAACTGCAAGCCTGTTACAAATGCTATCTCTTTTTAGATGTCCTAATCTTGACCTGAATCCTACTGTATGTTATACTAGAGGAGTCAATCCAGAGGGCTTTATTGAGGCTAGAACTGCTCTGTTGGTCGATGGGCTTTTGCCTGAGCAAGGCTAGTTGGGTTGGGTTTCTAAGCATGTGTGTGATTACTTTTAATGCACAATCTAGTTGAAATACTTGGTTTTGTTCAGAATATCCTCTGTTAAAACCTCTTTCATTATTTTTTTCCTAAAGAAAAAGAGGTAAAAGCTGCCAAATTTGAAAGTTTTCTTTTCCATTCTCATACAGTAACTTTCAATTTTTGCTTCCTAAGTCTAGTGCGTAGGCTTCTCATTATTTACCTTTGAATTGCTCCCAGATACATAATGGGCCCTATTTGCACTCTTGTTGAATAGGTGTCATGAGCAATGGATTTTGCTCAGCACTTAGTTGCATCAGACCTTATCTTCACACATTTTCTGTGGAAATTCTGCAACATTATGGGCCAGATCTGTGCTGTGATCAGAAAATCAGCGCAACTTGTAACTAGTGTGAGAAAGGCAGTTTCCAAGATTTGAGTAGTGCACGATGATCCAGCTGATGCTTTTCAGACCTGACCTGGACCATGTTTTTATTGCAGCTGGCCTCTTGCCTTTAGTCCATGTTAGAAAAGGGATTGCCGTTCATGGATTCTGGAGAATGATCTAAAAAGAGTCTTCCAAATTGGCGTCTATCACACCTCGTTAAGAAGCTCTCTCTCCCAGTTTGCACCACTTCAGTAGTGAATAATAGTAAATGAGAAGCAGAACCTGGCACAGCCTTGTTCAAACTGTTCAGATCCCCCATCCTCTATCTCTACCCCTTCAGGAAGAACAGGAGTGTTGTGGATTGTCATAGGTGCTCCTGCTGTGGAGCCTCTGCTTGACTTCAGAGCACTTGGGGCTGAGGAGCTACACCGATGGATAAGGTCCTAATACTTCAGATTGTCTCTGGGCGAGTTTTGTTTACTTTTGACCTTACAAAGATGAATTAACCATAGCCTTTGACTTCGGATTTTTACCAGGACTCCTCCTCTCTCTCCTGGTTTAAAAAAAAAAAATCCCAGAGGCTTGGTTTTAATAAAGGTGACTTATCTTCTCTTAGGTTTTCTTTATGCATGTGACTCCCGTGGTTTTGCAAACACCTCCTCAGATCTCCTGGTAGTGCCTCATGCACATACATCAAGTGGATGAGTATAAGAAGAAAAACTACAGTGCTTCACTGAAGCTGCATTATATTTCATCTCCTCCAGATACATAATGCCTTGAAAGAATGAGTAATGCAGTGAATTAAAAGGAAAAGCTACTCAGTTGAATTGAGTGAATTAATAAGAAATAAGCAAAGACCAACCCAAAGAAAAGGACTCAAAAGAGAGTAAGGCAAGGAATCAAGAGAAGACAGTTCAGTGAAGCCCACCTTCAACTTTCAAACATAATCTTTTCCCTCTTTAAACAAAAATAAAAGCTAGAAAGGAAAATGCTGGAGGCCTCCTGTAAGAAATTTAAAAAATAATTGAACAGCAGGAAATATGAAAGTTCAAATGAGGAGTAAAGGCTTGGAAAAGACTTCTTGGATCACTGAATCTGATCCTTTGCCATTTCAGACAACGTTTCTGGTAAACTGAGCAACCACCCTCAGACTAGCTGAGCTTTTTTGTCCCTTCGCTCTTAAAGGGAGGCCACTGCAGCATTGCTGATTTCCTGCCTAAATTTGTCCAGATTAGTGCAAACCAATGAATTCTTTTGTCAGCATTATTAAGCGACTTCAATATCCTCTTATATTCACCCCATATGAGTTACTAATACAAAGCAAACCTGTTTTTAAAAACAAGTAGTTTTAAATTTCCCCTTTATGAATACGTTATGATCATCGAATTTAAGTAGTAAGCATTATCTTGCATGTAACACATGCACCGGAGATTGAGATTATTACAACGTTATAAGATTATATATATATAAAAATTATA
>NW_009628585.1:0-7309 GCF_000690535.1 Cariama cristata
CCTCGTGGGATGTTTCTTCTCGCGTGGGTGGCGAGGGCAGAGGCACCCCGGAGGGACAGAGCCCAGGAGACCACCTCGGCGGGACCGGGTTAAAGATAACCGGGCTGGGAGCCAGCCTGCCGAGTGTGAGGCTCTGATCTGGAGAAAGATGGGGTGATATGGCACTCCTTTTCCTTTCCAGTGCCCACTCGTGTCGTCTGTCTAGCGGGCTGTAATGTCTGTGTGCGTGTGGAAAAGAGTAGAGGAGCCACCTGGACTCTGGCAGAAGACTTTAGGATCCCAAGACAGATTTAGCTGAAGAGCTAAGGGAGCTGCTTCAGCAGTTCACTTGGTGGGAAAATCAGATGTACTGCTCTTGGCTTGGTACCAAGCGTTTGCTTTACTAAGGAGCAGCAGGTCACTGCAATCAAAGAGTAGCGGCTACATATGAGAGAGCCTTCGTATGTTTACTTCAGTTTTATCACTCAAATGTACTTCGACTTTTAGTAGTCAAGCTAAATGAAGCCGGATGCATAGTATTATTGCATGGAGTATGGCAATAGTAGTGTTTTCTGCACCCTTGTTTTACTGTTGCACTGACTTTGGGGAATAAGTTTTCTTTCATTTTTATTCTGAGTAGTCAGTCTTTAACTTCAGCCAGATATTAAATAATCCAGTAAAAACCACTTAGAGTGATCAAAAGTTGTGGAAGATAAAGGATGAAACTGTTAGTTGTAGTCTGATTTCTGAGGATGCCGAGTAGGATGAATTGAAGTGAGGTTGATTTGCCTTTAAGACTTGACAATGTTTTGTTTATACTTGATTAATATATAGTCAGTAGATGAAAATATTCCATATAGTGGAAGGGTAAGTTACCAGAGCAAACGTAGGAGTATCTTGCATTTAAGGTGAGATTTGAGAAAATCAAATATGTTTTAGGAATGTCAAATTTAACTTTCATTGGGTTATGCAGGTGGCACAGTGGAAATCTGTTACCAGGTTGACAGGTGAGAGTAACATTTATGGCTTTGGCCATTCATTTCCCTCTTGCTTTAAGATTAGTTATTTAAAGGAAAACTGCAACAAATATAAGCAATTATGATTACTTTATCAAGGGGTGATAGGGTAGGTGGTGCTGGGCTTCACTGGGGCACAGAGACTGTCCCACTCCTAAAAGTATATAGCATCCGTTCTCCTCTCGTATGCAGAAACAGGCATCCTGCCTGGCCTGGCTTTCTTCTGCTCCCTTCAGGGTGCTGAACTCCCCCAGCCAGCTTGCTCAGCATAGTCACGGCCCTTCCTGGCACTGGGGAGGAGCGGCACCTTCTGTCCTCTCCTACCCCTGCAGCACCTTTGTGCTGTGGCTGCCAGAATCTGCTCCAAGGAGCTCAGGACCAAGCATTGCCGTTTCCCTTTAAGCAAGTGACTTTTAACATATACTGTAGCTCTTTAAGGAGCATGTGACCCCTTATTATTGGTGACCCTGTAAACCATTGTGTAATCTGTTGACTGTAACGTACCATGCCAATTTATTCTTGGTTGGGAAGTCTTGCCAAGGACTTGATGGAATAGCATGATTTTATCCACTTTATTGTTTTCATTGTGTTTCATAAACATCTAAGACCCTCTGGGAAGAATCACTGGGGCGGCTGGGCCTCCTTTTTTGAATTGCTGGTTAAATAAATGTTGCCAGTTTAAAAAAAATAAAGTGGTATGCAGGATCTCAGAATGCCTGGAACTGCTAAGCACTCATGTTTAGGAAGCAGGACTATTTTTAGAGTTGGGGCATTTAAAGAAATGATACTAGCCCCTTGTGAAGAGGTCACTGTGAAGTGTGCTGAAGAGCCTGCTTTTAACTGGAGAGCAAAACCGAGTTTCCCACAGTTGAGTAAAGCTAAAGAACCAGATTTGTACTTTTCCCACTTAACTGAAGAGGGAGAGGATGGACTTTTTGTTAGTTTACAGTAGTGGGAGTGAGGAGACCCAAATTCATATCATACAAAAAAAAATAATAATAATCCTGGTCTTGGTGAGATGCTTGCCTTTCTGATTCCCTCCAGTGAGTGTCTGCAATGAAGACGCAGGACTGAAAGGCATTTAAAACTTTCTGAGAAGGACTGGGAACTGGCAGCCGAGAATACGGTGTCTCTCTTATATCCATTGAGATCTGTTTGTGGTAGGTCAAAACTCTCTTGAATGGATCCCTGGCTGCCATCCTTATCTATAGCTAGAACTAGCTAAAACTTAAAGCATGGATGTTAAGAACTCAAGGTGATTTGAGATCCTAAATCAATTCTAAATATGAGACTGAACTTGCTAAACAAATTACTTTGGATCCAGAGAAAACTCCTCAGCTCACCTACCTGAAAAATAAGGTACTTGCTCTTGATGGCTTCAGAGAATACGGTTTAAGTCAAAGTTAGCGCTGTGTGCTAGATCCATCACATTGTCTATGGGGTCTTGAATAATCTAGATGTGGTTAATGTAACCCAGTCTCTTGCAGGGCAGAGGACCAACATCTGGACTGATCAGACTTTCAAAATATACCAAATGATAGCTGAGTCAAGTTGAGGTTTGGTCCAAACTTCATCGATGTCTTGTTTAACCTAAGTTCAGTTTAGATTACGAATTACTTTTTTTTTCTTTTTCTTTTTTTTTTTTTTTTCCAGTGCTGAGTGCCCTGTGTGTTAGTTTTGTCTTTATGCTGTAAAGAGTGTGCAAATGTTGCTTTTCAGATTTTTTGGTCTGCAGTTGGGATTTAGTTGGCAGTGCTGATAGATACAAGTTTGGGGAACAGAATCCAAATATTTACATTCTCAGTTTGGCCTAGTCCTTGTGCTTGTAAACACTCATAGTCATATTGAACTTTGGTGAGGTTATAAGTGGCTTTGCCAAGCCTTGGAGAGTCACACCCTACGAGACCTGAAATTCCCCCTTCTGGGAAGAGTTTTGGATGTGTTTTTCAGGTGTACGTACATCAGCTGAGAGTTAGCACTCATCACTCTGTCCCCTAATCCGACTGCAAAATCTTTTCCTGTATCTTGCTTCTTTTTCATTGAAATGCCTTATGCTGGTGAGATGTGTCAAGTTAAATGTCATGGAAGAGAAGTCCTGCCCACCTACGAGGTGCTGTGCAGACTTTGGAAATCCTGGTCTCCTGTGCTGCTCTAGAGCTCTGCCCTGGTAGAGTGGGGTTGTGGTGAAGATCCTCCTCCCTCCATAGCTACTGTTTTCCTGGTCCTTGCTATTTGAGTGTGCAGAAATAAAGTTTGAGAACTGATTTGAACAATGGGGATGCTTGCTCATGGAGGTTTTGCTTGCTTGGATTTAAGTCCTGTCTTCATTCATATAGGCTTTGAACAGCTGTCAGATTTTGTTGGAAGCTTTTTGTTTGCCAGGGACTGACCCTGAAAGATGTATTCTGCATTAGTAATTGAACTTTCTGAAGCCCACCTTACTACAAACTGTAGGGATGGGGATCAGCTGGTACATTAACACTTCATGGCCAAACCACCCTTGTTTGGGTATGCCTCTCTATTTGGGTCTGTTGCTGTTAACCAGAGTTTGAAATTAGATATGATGGTTTAGTTGCAGAGAGCTGGAGACTATAGATAGCGGTGATTGAACTGCAATGAGTTACCTTAAGAGTTCCTACTCATCAGTTCAGGTCTGTAACTTTGCATTCTTAGGCAAGCTAGTCTGGAAGAAGACTGCATTACCTTAATCCACAGTGAACATGTTTAGAGTAACCTGACTCGTTCCCTATCTGGAGCGTATACCCAGATAGTTAGAACTGTTCAGGTAAATGAATGCTATAATTCATACAGCCAGTGCTTTCGATACGTTCTGCTGTAAGCTTCTGACCTTGGAGTTGTGTTTGTTAGGTTGAGGAGCACAGAACAAGAGTAGGTGTTAATTTTTAATGCCAGCTTTCACCATTCTTTGAAGGTATGTTTGTTTGAGCTGTGTCTGTATGCTGAAAACCTGTCAGCTGCTGCAATGTAGCTGAGACTTCAGTGAATTTGTACAAATGGAGAAGTCCTTAAGGACACAGTGAAAGCACAGTGAGTTTCTGTCAGAAATGCACCCTGTGTGTGTTCACACACAGAGGAATGGGATGTTATTTCAGTTTAAGTATATCTGTCTCCTAATTTCTCTTTAAAATGAAGATGTAAAAATGCTTGATGTATGAACATTTAGTGTTAGCACTGGTGCCAACATAGGAAACCAGGTCTTTGAGTTGAAACATTTAACATTATTCCCTAACTCCCACATTATTAAAAACAGTCATTGTGTGAACTTTTAATACTATTATTCATTTCATCATTTTGACAAGGTCATCACACTGAACTACTGGTTTGCATTTTTTCCCCTTAAGAAAAAGATTAGTTGTCTTCATGGGACAGCCAGTCGCAATCACAGGGGACAGATGCTAACTGGCTGGCATTGTGCAAAGCGCCCTGCTCCGCCTGCTATTCCAAGTGTTGGGGCAGAGACCAAAGTACTTTAGGAGAGCTGCCCCGGAAGATATTGCAACCCTTCTTCAGTGAGGAGCAGATGTTCCAGACACAGACTCTGTTTATTGTTCTGAGAAGTCCTTCAAGTCAGGAGATGCATCTGTTTCTTGACATTTTTGCTTTCAACATTGTTACTTCTTTGAGGGAGTACAAACAGTTTTTGCAAGATGGGGTGGAACGAATGAGGAGCCCTAATGGTTTTGATCCTTTGTCCTGGTGGAAACTCTTATCGCTCAAGGTCACTGGAAAGGGCCTAAAGTCATGTTTCTTTCTGCGTGGGCACAGTGTGCTAAAGAAAAATGGGGCATACTGACTCGCTGTGTGTGAAAGTGCTTTGCATTTGTGCCACAGGACTGTAATGATTGGAGTTTCCAGTTTGCCTCATCTCTTAATCCTGTCTCTAGACTCACAAGATCCTGTTAGCCAGTGTTGTTCAAATGAGCTTTATTAGCTGGGAATATTGTTTTGAGGATAGGGCAGATCAGCAAAGTGCAAAAGCTTACCAAATCTCCTGTGTGATGGCAGGCTTTGATTATTTCCACTGTCAAGCTGCAAATTGGGCAGCAGTTCCGTACCACAGCTTGCATTTTACTGCATGCTATATCCCTTGTTGTTAACTTTAGTCTTTAGAGCGTCCCCTGTGTCACTCAAACTGTGTAAGAAATGGCTGACTTCAAAGAGTGGTGAGATCAGAGCAGGAAATGACAGAAAGGGATCAGAAAGAAGAGGCCTAAAATCTTCTGAACCTTCCTATAGGCCTTTTGTAAATATTACTTAACAATATCCAGAATTGTTAAAACAGCAATCAGCACTCGTCAATTCAACTCATGCACCTTTAGGTTTGTATGCATATTTCTCTGTTAGTGTTTTATGGATGTATCCATCAACATTTCTCCTCTGGAAATGAGTAAATATCTTGAATTATTTAACTGTAATGCAAGGAAAACCAAGGACAAACACTAGGACCTTATGCTGTCTCCTTGGCACCTATCTTGTCTGAAAACCCATGTGACACTCCTGGGTACACTTCAGCTTTAATGGCACAACCTTGATTGTCCATTCTTGTTATTGACAGACCTCAGGATATCTTCTAAACCTCCCTCCCCGCTTCCACAGGTGTTATGCTTCAGCTCTGCCTTCACCAGTGCCAGGGATCAGTGCTGAGGGGTTTCCAAACATTCAGCTGATTTCCTGCTCAGTGCTTTCCTATCCTCTGAATCAACACCTTAAGCAGGACCCTCTGAGATTTTTGCTGCCGTAGTTGCAGAGCAGCCAGCAGAGGAACTGGTCTTTCTCTCCAGAGATGCCCTCAGGCCTGGGAAGTGAAAGGGGATATTACTGGGTGGCAGAGCTATTTTCTCATCTAGTGCCAAGGTGAGCTGGGGATAATCTTCACTGGCCTGCCGTGCTTTTTCTGTGACTACATAACAGGTAACTCCCTAGAAAAAGCGAACTTAAGAGAGACAAGGGCCCTCAGACTCTTGCCATTTTACAAGCAAGTAAAGCTTCATCTAAACCCTTGTACTTTGGGGAAACTTGCCTGTTAGCTCCCAGAAAAACATTTGTCATTCTTTTCTCTTTGGATTTTCCTAGTGTACTGCTTTTCTTCTTTCTCCTTTTAGCCCTTTAGCCTCCCTCTCAAAACACTCCAAACCCAGCAGCTGGGCTCTAATGAACTGTCTATGTCATACCCTATAGTTGTCCTGCTGCTGCGTCCAGGCCGTATGTGGATGTGAGACCTAGATTTTGTGGCTACCACTTGAACTGTGGCTTGGGGTTTGTGTTTGTTAGGCCCTAGAAAAGGGATACGTGGTGACAGAGAGATTCTTCATTTGCCTATGAGCGTTGAGGCTTCTTGTCTGTCGTAGACTGTCCCTGATAGCAGCTGTTTGAGCGGCAAGAGATCAGCTGGTGATCTATTCCTCTGCTTGACCATTTTTTCTGATGTTCGGATTTGTATTCAGTGGAATACCAAGAGAGATGTCAGATTGTGCTTTGCACTCTAAAGCCAGTATCACATAAGATTTGATTGAGATTCAACTTTAATTCTGGCTTTGTTTGTCATTGAGTTCTCTCCCTGCAAGACAGCTATCTCTGAGTTGGAGACACTAACAGAGAAGTTGATGAATGTGCAGCTAAGATGATGTCTCCCAAATGAAACAGTCAGAGTGCCATGAAGTTTCAGTGGCAAGCACGTGCTTCAGAGGCAGAATAACACTGGAGGTTAAAAAGTTATGAGAAAAATACTCTGTTTGCTTATCCATCTACCTCCATGAGCTTGTGCCTGGGGGAGGGACTCAAGGATATATGGCTGAAGGGAAATGATTGTCTTTTCTTTTGGGTGGATCATTGCATATTGTGATTTTTCTGGCAACTGAAAAACTGAAGACGTTAATACCCGGCATAAAAGCACAGCCTGTAAGAAAGATGAGAGAATTTACTTTCTGCCCTGGGTGAAACCAGCTCCTCTTTTGAAGATTAATGGCTCAATCAATTATCATTATTTTTAGTGGAGAGTGTAATTATGCGGGGAGAGTATGAGGTGAAACCAACTATATTTTTTGGCGTACTAGTCGACTTGGAACTACTGTGGATGGACTGATCTGACAGAGGAAAGAATCTGACCTATCCTTAAGTTTGGAGAGATAGTAAAGCTTTTTGCCCTGTAGAAGTGTATCTGAGCTACCGGGCTGGAGATATGCTCTGGAAGCAGAATAATTAAATTCAGTGGCATATTCATGTGAGAAATTAAAATATGTAATGAATTTTGAGGGACATGCATATTCATGAGCCTATGGATAAACCAGCAGGAA
>NW_009628585.1:7340-24297 GCF_000690535.1 Cariama cristata
AGCTTAGTGCTTTATCTTGGACCAAAACTTCCTTTTCCCATATGCTTTGCAGCAGAACAGGTTGGCAACCACATCTGCTTGTCCAGCCCAGACAAACATGTAGTCGGGAGGTTAGCTGGGGTGGAGACCACACAAAGCAGTGTGATTTGAACCAGGTGAATTATCCCAGCATATAGGCAGTGTCTATTCAACTCTTCTTTACCTGCTACTTTATTTCTGGCTGTGACTTTTCAAATTGTTTCTGAATCCAGCTCTTCTCCCGCTTCCCCCAGTTAGGCAGAGTAAAAGTATGTGGCAGCTGTTTTGAAAGAAAGTTTTCTGTGGAGGCTTAACATGACCCTAAATGTTGGATAGTCAGTGAGAGACTTCTTGATCCAAGACTCATTGATGTAAATGATACACGTTTTCTTTTTCCAATAGACAACAAAGGGACTTACCTTCATAACTTCTAAAAACTGGATGCAGGTACCTATACCTGGGGCTAATGGAGACATGTTATTTTCATCTCTAGGCTTTATCATGTGTATTTTAAAAACCTGAGCGATGAGGGCTTCTGAATCGAATTAGGATTAGTGATTTCTGGAGTAGAGCAAATGACAATAAAGAACAGGAGCTGAATTCAGACAATGGCAGAAAGATGGTGAGATACCGCAGCAGTGCAGCATCTTTCATTTGTAAATCTAAAAGCACTTAACAAAATGTGAATGAATGAAAGACTGCATATAACTTTGGTAGATGAGGGATGCATCAATACAGATGAGAAGGTTCAGGAAGGTAATCCTGGGAACAGATAAAACCTTTTCTCTTCCTTTTCATTTTAAGTCTTAGGAAAATCAGAAATGTATTGCGAGGCAAAATATTTTCTTTCATTTTGAACTGTAAATAAATACCCAGAGTAGTGCTTCCAAGATGACAATACTGCTGCTGCCCTTCAGTGCTTTAAAAGGCTTCCTACTCCAACTAGAAGGTGATTTCAAGTGAAGTTACTTAATTTCAAATTTGTATGATTAGGTGGTGAGACTAGGAGGATAGTTTAGACTTTTAATACCATGTTTCTTAACTACTTAATCTCAAATATTTCTTGATGGACTAATGTATATATAGAGATATGATTTTAATCCATTTTTTCTTCTTGAAAAGCATGAGGAGTTCTGTATTTACTTATGTTTGATTTTTGAGACTTAGTCATAACCATTATTTCTAGTTACAAGGTGGCAGTTATTTTGTATCTACTATTCCACCCTCCCCCCTTATAAACCTATGCCGAGAAGCAAACATACACTCTCATACATCAATGTGCAGCCCAGGTTTGTGTCTTATGTGGAGTATATTTATCACAACTATTCAAAAGACAGTAATTTATCCATATCATTTCGCAAATATTCCAAGCAGCATTTTCTGTACGCTGATTAAATTAGCTGTAAAACCCTCTTTATTGGTGTAAACAGAGGTTAGCTTTGATACACCAGTTAGCACAGCAGATGCTTCACTTATCCCTAAACTTCGTTTTGACCAGGGAGTGGAGGAGACAAAGACCCTTTCTGCCTTCACAATTTCCTATCTTTATTTATGGGTTCTCAGCTGTCTACAAAGCCTTAACCAGGCTAGATTCAAATAGAATAAAAAAAATGCTCTGGCACTTTGTACAACCCTGCTGAGATTTTATTTTTTTTTAAGTCACTTACGAGAGTTAGATGCTCATTTTCTGTTAAAGTCAGTTTGAACCAGATACAAAAATCCTCAGTGTGGCTTTGGCGTAATTGTTTAACAATAAAACATCCACATGCTCTTCTTAGAGGCAACTCAGATCTTCACATCAGGAATGTGATTAAGTATTGCAAGCAAAAGTCACCAACTTATTGTTTCAGTGTTTTCTTTGTATTATAGATACTTATACATGTCTGTATATATCTCTACTGAAACAGAAAAGTACCTCTTTCTTAAAACAATTTTACCTCCAAAAATCTGCTTTACTTTTGTTCTCAAACTCAGAAGAAAACAGCTTTGCTCTGTAATGTCAGTGTTTTTTGTACTCCTATCCTTTTGATTTTTGTCCACTCTGGCAGTAATTGCCCATAAAGAAGACTGTGTTCATCTTTCTTCAAAAGAGAGTAATTTCTTTTTCAGAAGCGACTGTTATTAAGTACAATGTCTATAGAAACAAGTAAACCCGAGTAAAGGGATACTAGCTTGCCCTGTTCCCTGCTTTGTTGCTCACTGGCTCAGAGATCCTCTAAGTCGTTCATTACCTGCAAACTCAGTTTCTTTGTGCGTCTGTAAAGGGATAGCTGGTATTTCTCCACCTATTCCTGAGATCTGCACATTAAAGAAGCAAAAGTTACTAGGCATTTGACTTGGGGAACTCTGAATTTAGGAAGGCAGTACCTTCTGTTTGTTCTGCACTGACACCTCTAGCCAAGCAAAGAAAAGGTGTTGACACTGGAAGGAGCTGCAGCTATGCTCCTTTGCCAAATATGAGGTGAAGCCCTGAAGGGAAGGAATACCAATGGTGTGTGACCCAGCAAAGAGTATTCAAGATTACTCCCTTGAAGTAGCTGGACCCTCCAAGGCACCTGAAAATTCACCAACTGCCAGCTGGGCCCTCTTGTTAGAGGCTCAAAGCATACAGGTCTTATAGGCCTGTTAAAGCAGGAGTGTGCAAGGGCACTGTTATGTTATTTTTTGTGATGCAGCAGAAGTTCTGACTTTCCCTTTTCTCATCGCATTTCACATTGTCCAGTAATTGTAGCATCTATCATATTACACTTTCATTTAAATGTAGTAGTACAAATATGTTTACTGTTAAAAATGCTACATAAATACCTTATTTTACAGCTTTATTAAATGTGTACAAATCTCTTTGGCAGCCACCTAACAGGAAATGGTGTATTGGTCTCTCTTGCACATTTATTGGGCTCTAAAGTTTTCAGGTTAAATTGGGTTTTAGATAACACTTTATCAGAAGAACCTTTCAAATAACCTTATTTCTCTCTCAGTCCCTTGGATTCTGTAGGAACTCAGTTTTTTATACATGCTGCCCGTTTGAATTGCTAGAGCAACTTGAGTTGGAGCAAACCTCGCTGCGACTTTTCCAAAATACATTTTTGTACAGTGTAAATGGATTGCATTTGTATCAAGTTTTTTTAAGCTATATGGATAAAATACAGAAGGGGGAGAAAAAGCAGGTAACAGGAGCCTTATTTATGTCCTCAACTGTGCTGTTTCCGCAGTGTCTTTTTACTCACATTGGGTACCACAGCTGCAAGTTTTTCTCCTGTCCTGTCTGTTGTATAGGGGATGCAGGCTGGCTAAGTGAGCTGCTCTCTTTTCGTCCCCCAGGAATTTTCTGGTCCTTTCTTGCATTCACATAGACATTTCCACAGAGCTTGGATCATGAGCTGAGTTGGCTGATCTTTCATGACAGGGCTTTATTGTATTTACCAAAAGTTTCTTTCAGTACCATACTGGATTTGTGGCTACTCTGGAAACTCTCTCCTTTCCTTCTAAGCTTTTGGTGGGAGATGGTTTAAACAAGAGACCAGGCTGGGTGGCAATTTCTGGCTCAGATGAGGGAAGAAGGAGCACTAAAGGGACAGAAAGTGGTTTCAACTCGTGTATTGTGAGACTGAATGGAGGTGATTTTAATATACTTGCCGCTTGTTTTCCTCAAGAGCTTCTCTCTAGCCTGAGGGAATCACTCCTGCAAAGTCTCCTTGGTTTAGGCAGTTTGTGACCTGCCCCCTGGCCCCACAGCTGCTCCATCCTCAGGCGGTTTGGGCATGTCTTTACACCGGGCTGAATGCCAGTTGCATATTTGGGACTGAAACCCCATCTGGTTTTTTTGAGCCAGAAAAAAATTCCTGAAAACGTGGCTGTCTTATATTTTGTAAAGGATGTTGTTCAAAATAGGGGAAATGGAAGTTTAAACCTTGAACTACATAAATACTTGAGTTATCGCAGCAAAATGCAAGTGTGCGTGCGAACAGCATGATACTGTGTTATTCAGAAGAGGATAGTGCAGTAATGTAAAAAAACTCCCTACAAGGTGAAAATTAAGTTAGATTTTCCCAGTGGTTTTGTTTCCCATTTGGAAACCTGATCCATTGTTTGTTTTCTGTACTGTGGTGAATTGAAAGTGAATTGAAAAGCAGGGACAAATATGTTTTTCCATGGCTGATACTTGACAAGATCAGGGTTATATGTCCTTCTCTAAGGCTGAGTGATGCCCAGCTGTTGTCCACCTGGGAGCACAGTTGTAAGAAAACCGACACCTTTAATACATTGGTTTTCTGCTCCTTTTATCTAGCTAGCAGCTCCTGGAGGGATTGCTGCACTGTGAGGAGCATACTCCTGTTTGGAATTTGCGATGGCCACCTCTTGTGATGATCAAAGTGCTCTTCCCTACTGTCAGGCTGAATCTCAGTCTTTTCTTCGATGAAGTTTGAAATATTGATTAAGAAAAGTAGCCTGCATCCTACTCCCCTGCTTCTTGGAGTATTTCTTACTCTGCTTAATGTAAAAGGGTGAAAAAAATCCCAGCATGATAGAGTTTTGCCCCTGTTTAAAGAAGAGTGTAAAAAAAATGGAAGCAGTGTAGAATCTGCCTGTGAATTAGGACTAGTGGGTTTGGCAAAGCAAGGCGTGTGATGTGAAACTAGTTTTTGCAAGGTCCTCTAAGACTTTCTGACTAAACAGTTTCTCATGAGCTAAACAGTACTGGGAAAGGCTTCCTATGTGGGTAGGAGACCTCCCAAGAGCATGTTTGGTTCAGTGATTCCATGTATGGCATCTGTCCCCTGAACAGAGAAGACATCTATCAGTGGTCCAGCAAGGAGCTGAGGGCACAGTCTTGTTGGAGACCATGGTTTTCAAATGAGATGTGGATCAGGTGCTGGACTTAAAGTGGGTTAACATTTGTGCCTGTCTGCCTGAGGAGTTATTACATCTCTTAGACTTAAACAATTGTTCTAGGCACTCTGAGCTCACAAGAATGTAATAACGATTGCCCCGCAACATTAAAATGTCATCTAAAGATAACACAAGATC
Organism: Cariama cristata; assembly: GCF_000690535.1. Classification (NCBI taxonomy): domain Eukaryota; kingdom Metazoa; phylum Chordata; class Aves; order Cariamiformes; family Cariamidae; genus Cariama; species Cariama cristata. Next base: position 12,387 of record NW_009628585.1, read on the forward strand.
AGCCCACCAACACTATTAAACTATCATAAACAGTACAGATTAAGTTAGCCAGTAAATCAAACCAAGAAAAAAAACCCCTTTTACCCTTACCAGCCCCTACAGAGACTTGGTGCTTTTGACTCCTTCTTGGAAGATTACCAAATTTGGCAACATGGGATATTTCTGACAAATTTGGCATCAAGCATGGGATGCTATTTAAATTCTGGTTTGGTTAACTATACTTTTACTTCCAAAAACTTCCCCTCTTGCTCTAAATGGATACAATAATATTTTTTCCTTTGTGCCCTCTATATTTTTGTGGCTTTGTACTGTTAAATGAGTATTACACTTTGCTCCAGAGGCGTCTGTGTTTCAGCAATAGGTGAAGAAATTTGTGTGAGTACCCACTTTTCACTATTTATTTTTCAAAGGTGTTGCAAGATTATTAAGTGATGAATACTTCAGATTTCTTCCTTGAGGAATATCATATGACTTGGAGCAGTGTTTGAGTCAATGAAGGCATAAAGATGTTTCTTATACATATTTTGAAGTAAGTCTTCAGGTCATACTTGTGCAAGCGATAATACCTAGCTCCAGTACTGTGTTTTTCATTGCAATTCTTCAAAGTGCTTTGCAAAGCTGATTGGAGCCATTACTAGAGCTAATGGAAAGGTTTTATTTTTTTTTAATTAAATGAAGCATGATTAAAATATGCTATTTTGATGGTGCTGAACACTTTGTGGAATTAAGTTGATGCTAGGAGAGCTTCCTAAGGAGCCAAAGTGGGCTAAAGGCCTAACTGAAACAGAAACAAATTCAGCAACAGCTTTTTATGAGAAAATGGACATATAGGCACAACTGGCTTATTGTGCAGCACAAGGTTTTTTTTGTTTCATTCAAACATTAGATAAAAGCAAAGAATGAAACTGTGAATATTGTAATGTCCTTGAATGACTTTAGCCAGTATCTCTGTTTTGTGGATTAAGAAATCAAAGCAGAGGGAAATAAAATTACTTGCATGACTGGAGTTGCCTAATATGCCAAAGATGGAGCTGGAGTTCTGAATCCTCTGGCCACAGAGCGCTCTTTCTGATACTTCACTGTAGTTTAACAAGGTACTTCTGGCAGGATGGATTTAACGTTGAATTTTTTGAAAGTAACTAATCCAGCCAAGTAATGCTGTGCTGTCCCATTCTGTCTTCTTGTAGGTCATTCTAAAAGACAATGCTTACTCTGCATCGCTTTGCTGTTTATAAAGTGAAAACAAGGTACTGCCTTCAAGTGAGAAAAGGCCTTCCTCTAACAAACGACAGAGATTCAATGCCCCATTTATTGTCTTGACATTTTGTTTTATTGTTCCAGTTTGCAGAGTGGTCTCCAGAGGTTTCTAAAGTATGCATGAATAAGAGAGAGAAATGCACTCCTGGTATCTTTTGGGAATGTTGGGTATTTTGGCTTGGAGAGAGGCCGGGCTGTCTATCTAAACCCATCTCTCTTCATTCCTGTTGTCATTGGCAGGAATCTGGGAGGCGCAGTACCCTCCTACCTCATCTTCTACTTTTCCGTGCATTTTACCTACCTTCTTTGCTCGTGCCGTGCTGTTCGCTAACAAGTCCATGGTCTCCTCAGATGTCTTTTCCATTGGCTGACTTTTATTACCTTTATTCATATTCCAGTGTTGTCTACAAGCACCAGTTAGTGATTGAAGCCAGATTTCTTGGTCTTTCTACATGCATAAACTGTGTGCATGCAAGCAATAACCAAGGTCCCTTTTTGATTGGAAAAAGGCAGATATAACAAGGGGACAGGAGGAGGAGAAATACATGTTAACCTTCATCCATTTATTGGTGTTTTCCTAAAAAGTGGTCAAACATGTCACCCTCTGAAAATTCTCAAAGGTTGTGGGGTGACTGGACTCTAAGCAGGTTTATGCAGTGTGGATCTTGAAAAATTATGTATGGAATCTTCATTGCATATGGGAGAGAAGTTATGTTTATATTCAGGAATATAAATGAGATGCTAACTTGAACAGCTTTGTAGCATGGAACGTTTCTCTCCTTCATAGCTTTACATAGTTCAGTGCTTCCCCTTCTTCATGTCCTCATGCCCGAAGAATGCAGACGAATAGCTGAAAAAGGTTCGTCTCTAGTGCTGTTAGGTCATTAAGGTTCTTGGCCAAAAAATATCCCTGACCTCCCTGGTCAGAGGAAACCGCATCAACAGCAGTAGTTTTAAGGAGATTATAGCTAGTGTGTCTCAGCTGTTGTGTATGAGGCCTAAGGGGATAGAGCAAAACCTGCTGTAACTCTTGTTCTCATCCTTAAGCATGTGTCTAGGGAAAACTTTTATGCCTCATTTAATGCAAGGATAATGCCTGCAGAAGATCGAGAGGCATTCTTCCTGTGTCCATGTTTTTGTAAAACTTCAGGACACTGCCCATCAAAATCCTGAGAATGGAGGGTCTGCTGGCCTCTCCAGCTGCAGAAATTCAGCTCTTTGAAGGAGCTGGGCATCAGTTATGAAAGTGTGTAATTGACACTGAACTGATTGTACCACAAATTTTTGCCTTTCAAATTTCAGGGCAAACTACTTCCTGCAAATCCATGCATGTGAACATGAAGCATTTTCATTTTTCTATAGGGGAGCAATCAGCACAGCTTTCTGCTAGATGGCTAATGCCTCCATAAAATTTTCTCTGAACTGGAGCCGCTCTGTGGCCTTGCAGCACAAGTGAAGCTTTGACAGGTGTGATCTGAGAGAGACTGTTTATGACAGACACTGGAAATTTTGTCAGGCTGGCATCAGGGGAGCACCTGAAAAGCTAATACTTGATCAAGGAGAAGCATCAAGAGCCAAATCCCAGGATCTTGAGTTCTAGCCTGTAAACCGGAGTTCTGCAGGAAGCAAAAGAAAAATTTTGTGGGACGTTCTTTATTCTGCCTGCATTACAGCAGACTGTTTCTGTTATTTCTGAATATAATCAAATACCCTAAATCAGGTAAGTTGTGTGCGAAGAGGCTGATAATAAAACAGTGTTGTTGTATGCCTTATCTCTGTCTTCCTCGTAGTGGATGCTCCTGGTCCTTCACAATTCTCACTGATCTTTTGGAGTTGTCTCTGCATTTATAGCTCACTGGGATCTGTGCCCAAGTCATGTTTTAACTTTTGAGACCCAAAGCTTCTAACGTTGGATTTGATGGCAAGAGGGCTCTAGGGGAACATCTTTTGGGTTCTTAAAAATTCTTCTGTGTCTCATTTCTTGTTTGTGGCACTCCCCTTTGTATACAGACCTCTTCCAAACTGCTCCAGTTTGATAATTTTTGTTATTTTTTTTCCCCTAGTGTTTTCTGTCATATTTCTTTTTGCCTTTGTCGTCATGCTTCTCTGAAGAATATTTTTATTCTGTCCCCACATCCTCCCATTTGAGTTGCTTCATGCACCTGCCCTAGTTTTTCTTGTGTTATTTGTACTGTGAGTTGTTGGATTTATTTTTTTAAAAAAATTTATCAAGAAAGTACTTGAATCTTATTGCTTCTTTAGAAAAGCTCACAGTAAAGTACTTGATCCTGTTTCCATGTGGGAGGTGGAATACACTGGCTGTGTATAAACTGAGCCCTCAGTAGAGATTCCTCTGATGCCGGGAATCCTTTTCTGTTATCCCTCTGAGGAACCTGAGAAGAGTAATTAAAGAATATATATCTTAAATCCAAATCAATGTGCAACTCACATCTGTTATTTGAGAGTATCACGCTTCACCTTTTATGATAAAGAACCCATATATGGGGAGTTGACATATCTTCCTCAAATTAGTTTCAGACAAAGTTTATTTTCTTCCAGTTATTGTTGTTTTTCCTAGTCCCATCCTTTCCTGTGCTGTGAACTTTGTGGGAAGGTTTGCTTGGTGATAGGGCTGGGCTAATTTTACCATACCCAGAAACCCCATGATTTAAACTTCTGGATTCAGTTCCAAATGGCCTATGTTCCCATAAGGCTTGTGTTCATTGCTAAGCATTGTTTTATGTATTTTCTTATTATGTTAAAGACCTTTTGAATGTGGTCATCATTATGTACAAGTATCTGCAGAAGTGAGTATCCCTTGGGGAAACTGAGTTTTGGTTCTTTGAGCAAGTGTGTGATTGTTGAAACGGAACAATGCAGACAGATGTTAGAGCCCTGAATGTGTCCTCATGGAGAGAACATACAGGATGTTTCTTCTTCCTCTAAGTTTCCCTCCTGGAATCCTGGACTATTTGAGGGACTCTCAGGGCACCCACGCCAACCCACTTTTGCCCTTTATTATTATCTCTCATATTGCCTTCACACAGAACAGGAGTGTGTCTTTTGTAGGTACGTGGACCAGAATGACCACAAAGGGTTCAAGAGCCCAGTGCTGGTGAGCAAAGCCCCCTCTTTATCTTCTGGGAAGAAAAAAAAAAACAACACACAATCTCTGTCACCAAAGACCACCCCCCAAAACAGAATATGTAGGCAATGACACAGCCAATGCATGGCTATTTACAGAGACAACATTTTTCTGGAGGTAAAAAAAAAACCCAATGGTATACTTTACTGTGTATGCTTTAGCATGAAAATGGTCCAGATTTACCAAGGAACAGTGAAACTTCCTGGTGTCTCATGAAATCATTGTGTGTAATGACATGTAATACCTGAACACAGTGTTTGAGTGTCTGTTGAAATAAGGGACTATCATTCTAAAGGTTTGAGTAAGTAGACTTTGGGTAAAGCTCTTGGGAAACAGCAATATTGCCTGAGACTTGGAGTCTAGTTTGTTTTCTTTTAATGAAGAAGGCTTTCCCCATGGCTTTTCTTTTTGAAAAGCAGTATTTGCTCTGCAGGATATGAATCACTGCAGATGAACTGGTTCATTAGTTTTAAAGGTGTTGCCTCTTTACTTGACTAAGCAAGTAAAACTTTGCTACTAGCCAGGTGATGGCTGAGATTGTCACAGGCCTAGCATATTTAATGAGCTAAATCTTCTTTTTCTTTTTTTTTTTTTAGCAGAGACATATTCTGATTAAAAGGTAGAGTTTGGATTCTGCGTGTGCACACTACTGCCAAGCACAAGAAAAGCAGTGAGGTTAGCACTCATGTACTTTTCTATGATGTATGGACTTCACTGACTTTTAGGGATGTTCCCTACCTGAATTGGAAAAGAGGAAGGAAGATTCACTTTGGGGTAGCTTTTTTTTTCTTCCTTCTTGAAATATAACCTGAATCAAATGAAATGTATTTTTTTTTAGTTTTGAAATTAAACTCCAGCTAAACTGAAATACAATTTTTGTTTTGAATGAAATCTCAATACACTTCATTTTAGAAAATATTGCAGAAAAATCATGTCCTGAGTTACTTACAGGCAAAATATTTCTGTGTGGATTTTATACCACCAAATCTTACTTTTTTGATGAACAAAAAGTTTAAAGCGATTCAACTTGCTTGAATATTTTTGTCCATTTTAACAGTCATGAAAACATCCAGATCATTTAGTCCCAATCTCCTCCAGATCTTGGTGGCATAGTGTTTTTTAAGGCAATCTCTGCTTTCTGAAAATTGAAACAAACAAGCAAACAATGCAGGTAGGTTATTTAGAAAGTAGAGCGCTGTATGTAAAATGATACCTCTCCCAAAACAAAATTATCTATGGCCGGAAACTGTATCTTGGTTCTTTGGTGGCATATATTATAGGAAGCCACTATGAAGGTGCCTATGCAATTTATACCATTTTGAAAAAAATAGATTTGAAACTTGCATGCATAATTTCTCTGTTGACCATATACCCCATTTCTGGCTTGTATTAGGTTTGCGCATCATTGTGTCACTCTGCAGAACCTGTGGTAACTTCTGAAAGTTCATACAGTGCACGTGAATGCTGGTGTCTTTCTTTAGCGAAAATCAGCTCTCTGGATTTGTCTGCCTTCACCTATCAACAGGAAAGAAAGGAAAAAAGGTTTTTTTTGTTTTATTTGAAAGGATGGTGTGTGAAGAGGAAGAGTGAATCTCCAAAACCAAAAATAAAACCGCTCCAAAATTGGACTCCAGTTTTCTGCCAGTGCCTCCAGCCTGTGCTCCCAACAGGCAGAGTATCGCAAGGTCAGAGTTCTCACAAGGACTGCTGTGTATCCTGAGGAAAGCTCTCTGTTGTAGTTCTAGTTTTGCTGTGGGGCTGCAAAGAAGCTCCCTGCTATGTTGCATTTAGTGGAAATGGCAGAAGCTTTTGGTAATTTGTTTCCCAATTTGTTTCCCTGGGAATAGCAAACTTAAAATAATTTTTTGTTTTTACCCTCAGGTTAGCTGTGAAAATCTGCATAGTTGAGAACCTTGCTAAGTGTGAATAATTGAATTTACCCATCAACCTTTTTTGTGAGCAGGAAATTGTATGTTTCTGTGATGCAGTATTTCTGTTCGAAGGAAAGATGCTAGCTTGCAGAAGTGCCTTTCCTGTTCATTACATCTGATTGTGTAAGCAGGGATGTTTTGAACTCTGCCTGAACCAGACCGGTATCTTACCCTGGAATTAATCACTAGGAAAACCAGTGACCCAATTCCCCAAAGCTGCTCTGATACCAGCATAGCTACTGCTGCTTAAAACTCCTCCATGTGTCAAAAGCAAGGTGCTGAATGCATCTGGAAAAGATGTTCTGATACTCCAAAATTCACCTTTAATGTCAGCCCCCCTGGCTGTACTGTGATGATTGTCCTAATCATGCTTCAGGGTCCATCAAGCCAGGGAGGATGACCAGCAAATGGAAACAGAGCGTGGTGTGCATGGTACTGTGAGGGTGTAAGGGCTGTCCTGTGAGGAAGGATGAGGCAGGAGCCTCATCACAGGCAGGACGGTGCTCTTGCTGGTGACGGCACAGTTCCACAGTGCCTGAGTGAGACCAGGTTGGTGGCAGTGAAACTGGTCACTGATTGCTGGGCAGATGCAAAGGGAAGAGCCGGGACCAAGTTCAATCCAGGCAGCAAGTCAGGCCCAGCAAGGACAGGGCTGGGGGTGGACAAACCTGCAGCATGGCTCAGTCTGAGCCTAAACCAGGCTTATGGTCCCTTGGGCAGCAGCTGTGTGGGTACAGCTCCCAGATCAGGCTGGTCAGGGCATTTAACGGCTGTTGGTGCACTCGAGGCCTTGACAGCCACTCTGACGTGGGCCAGACACTGACTTGCTGATGGCACATGTTACTATGTAGGAAGTCCTGGGCTCTGTGAGGCAGCTCAGTGAATAAAGCGCTACTGAGTGTAAGGAACTGTAGGGCTTCCTTTCTGGAGGCCAAATTGTGAGTTATGAGTGTACCCCAAACTAAAGCAAGGGAGGGTCCAACATTTCACTTCCTGAGGGGCAGACTGAGAAGTCGGTTGAGTCTTGATGGGCTGGAGCTTCTGTCTTCTGCCTGTTGGTGTCCCCTGCAGTCCCAGGGTAAAGCTCTCTGCAACCTGGGTGGGTGATTCACTCCCTCCCTCATATGGTTATCCAGGATGGCCAGCGCTCTCCACTGTCTCTGCCCACTTGAGTGGGAAAAGATTTGCTGAGTTAGCAGAAGCCAGGGTCTCCTCTGTGCATCTCATAAAGGCACAGGGGGGCAGAGGAGGGCATTGTGCATCTTTACCTGAGCAGCTGTTCCAGCTAGTCCTTGTGATAACACCTCACATGTGCCTAAGGTTGAACTGTAAACTCCCCTGCTGGCGTATAGTTTCCTGCTTAGTAATGAGGACCGCTCCTCTTTGGAGATGCTTAGTAGTGCAGGATAGGCATCTTCTGCCCTCCAGCATCTTTAATTTAAAGCTTTCCAGACATTGCTTCTGTTTGGCAAGATAAAAGAAAGATTTCTGTTAAGGCAGCCTCTCTCTGTCCTGCCTTCTGTCCTCCACTGTTTTGGAGTATGAGTGGGATGATTCCCAAAGGGCCCAGAAGACTGTCCTTGGGTGGTGGCACTGTTGAACTTTATTTGTCAAACCAAATACAACAAAGTGAAAAGCAGAGTGTTGTATCTGTATTTTCATGGCATCTTGCTGTCTTACCTTTTTTATGCTAATGACTTTTATGCATGCCAAGGAGAGGGACACTTCTGTGTTAATGAAGAGTTTGGGTGAATATAAGTTTTGGAAAAGGGGTCAAAAAGAGTGTTTTCCCTGGTTCTGTTTCTTTAGGACCAGTTGACATTCTGCCTACATGCTAAAGGAGCATAAAAGTAGATCTGGTTCAGTGTGTGGGTTTTTTTGAGTATTAAATAGAGCTCTGAAAAGCCTGAGTGCAGAATCCATGTGGATGAGAAAGCTGGGAACTGAGCAGGTCACTCTCCTGGTCTTGCAGCAGTAGCCTGGTGATTCCACACTTGCCTGAAAATATTCAATGCCATTCTGATGGCTTTAAAATGAAGGAATGTGTGTCTAGCCCCAAACTTGGAGAAGCCCATGGAAAGGCCCAGGTTGATTTCAGTGGTCTTGAGAATTAAGCCTTACAAGGTTTGTGTACAACTGGTGCCAAATGCGTCTCCCACCCACCGTTCAGGCAATGAACTCGTGTGCACAAGTCTGGCACAATTATGAGAGAGTTCAAAGGGAGCTGTACATCCAAGGAGAAATATTCGTACGCCAATCTGTGCCTCAACAGTATACTCCCACACTGCTGCCATTTGTAGTGTGTGGGGCCTTTCCAGAGAAGGGATCATCAGGCGTGCCCTGATCCCTCAGGATTATGAGTTGTACACACACGTTCCCTGGGGACTGAGATAAAATTACTGCAAGTGGGGTTCCTGTGTATTTATTTTGTGAAAGTCCTGATCAGGCTGTTTAGGTCAGGAGCACACAGCAGCTTACTTGCTTGCAGTTTGATCTGGAAGAAAGGTCTTTGGTAGCATCTGTTTTTGCAGTCAACAGGAATATTTTTTAGGAGTGATGCTGAAGCATATGCAGCACATAATGATTCATGTGGAAATCGTAATTGCAGGAATGGCTACAGAGAGGGTTACAAGTAGAGCCAGTGAATGAGAAGATGATGTTCTCAAACACCAGAAAAGCCTGATATACAGATAAATATGCTGATATTTGGTCCAAGAAGGTACCAGAAAGTTTTGATGGTGTGAAACCTCATGCCCTGGGTTGGTGGATACCATCTAAGTTGTTACTGTTTTTCATCTCCAGAGCTGCTGTTTTGGGGGTATGAATTCCTTTGATTTCTCAAACACAGCAGGTGTGGGACAGGGACAGTTGACCTTCAGTAGGTAGGACATGGTGTCAGAACATGGGGTTTGTCACATCCTGAATCCCTGTCTCCCCAGGGAGACTACAGCTGCGTCACACCTCCAAGACAGTGGTGGCATGCTGCGAGAAGTAGTTGTCAGCTTTCACACGGGGAGAGAAAGCTATAATTGAAATTACAAATGGTCATCAAATGTCTCTTATTTGTGTCATTAAATGTAGTATTGCAGACATTTGGGTCAGGGTGTGCTCGTCTGGCCTTCCAGTGTTCAAATTCCAGTTTGGTTTATTTCTTTTCACTCTTCATCTTTATGTATCCTGTCAGGCTTGCCGTATTGTGGTCCACATGCTGCTGTATTTTGCTGGCAGGTGAAGTGGTTCTTGTTTGCTCCGTATACAATTACGGTGGCTAAGGACATTTCAAGTAAGAGCTAGGAGTGTTTTATCACAGGGCTCTTGCACAGTGTGATTGTGTGGGAGAAGGTGGGTAATAAATGCAAAAGAAAAAACCCAACTTTTCTTTCTTACTCTTGTCAACTCTACCAATTTATTTTTTTTTATATTAGTTTGGTTTTTTTCTTCCTTCTTTTAAGGCCCCAGGTTCCTTGAGTTCAGTGATTACTAGAAATCTTGACCATCTCTGGCTTTTATAGCTACACGGGAAAGCTTGGAAACACCAGTCCCAAAGGCTTGAAATCTGAAAAGGAGTTCAACCTTTATTAATACCTAAAATTGTGTGATTTGTTTAGGTCATCTCACAGTGTCTCAGGGACCTGTCTCAAGGCATTGAAGTACTTAAGCCCAGTAGTACAAGTTTCTTTTTATTCTCACTGTCCACTTGCTGGTGTGGTGTCAGAGGGAGAGCAGGAGATGAGTCTGTGACTCAGCCTCTCTCCCAGTGAGCTGACAGGCACCATAGGGGAAAAATGCATCCACCTGGGATGGTGAAGAAATTGCATTCACTGAATGGAAAGGAACTGGCACCTTGCCTTGGGGCGGAATTGAAGTGATATCCTTTATTATCCTTAACACTGGGTATCTACAAGGGATGGTCAAACCCACACCTTTGTGTAACTCTTATTATTTACAGCACAGTTACTTTCCTACTGATGTCACTGGATATATATTTAATATTGCTACCACGTCTCTTAGCATGGTCAAAGATCTTGCCAAAAGAGAACCTGGTAGTCCAGAATTCCGGCTCTGTGTAAATAAACAAATATTTCAGTAAATCCCTAAGAATGGAAGCTGGGGGCCTTGGCACGACAAGCAAACCCATCAAAAATGGATTTTTTTTTGTTTGTTTCTTTTGCATTTGATTTTAATAACAGGCAAAATTTTCCAAGCAGGAGGATTGCACATACTGTATGCAATTTGTCTAAAGAATACTTTCTCTAGAAGGAGAGGGAAAAAAAAAAAAGAGGAGAAAAGGAATAACTTTTCAGAAAGAATCTCCTACTACTTTTGTCTTCCATTTGAAATGAGGTGCTAACTCATAAACTGGAAGCTTTCTCCTGCATCAGGATAATGCAGCTTTATGACCATGCTCTCCACTTTGCTCCTGTTCCAGTAACTGCACTGAAGTCTGCAATGAAGGTGGACAGGGGTGTTTGACCAGGGCTGTTTGCTACCCAGGCACTCCCCTCCTTTAATGTCCGCTTTTCAGAGCAGAGTTGCGGGAAATCAGATGTGATTGTGTATTCAGTCTTTTTTCTTTTTTTCCTGCCAGCCATCCAGATAAGGCTAGTCTAATTTGCTTCCAAGGATTTTAATTGGGAGCAAAGTGTTTTGAGGTTTCATTTTCAGACTCTTGAAGGTTTGCTTGGTCCTTGGCACATTTCAATGCCTATCCAGTTTTATTTGGTAGAATGCAAACAGGTTGAAAGCATTGAACTGTTTAAGAAAAATGAAAAAAATCCATCCAACCCTCCCCCAAGCCCCTTGCCCCAAAAAACCCTTCTAGGATTTGAATTTTCATAGAAACTTACGTGTTGATTCAGACAGTATGGCGTACAGGAAGAAGGTCTCTGTATCAATAATAACCAAATGAGTGGGGTGTAGCTAGTTGCTCTGCTGTGTGGTTTTTGGACAACCTGTTATTTGACTGCATCATTACAGCTTTAAAACTAGGCAGATTACCAGGGTGCTGTCTATATTTAAACAGCTGAATGCTCTGGGTCAGCTTTGGAGCCTAGCGGCAGCTATGGTGTTTGCGTTTTTGTGGACACATTAATGACAGGAACAATCTTTTGCCTTCAAGTGTCTGTGGATAGAGTTTCTTATCAGTCATTTCAGCACCTGATTGGCAGGTGCAAACAGGTACTTGGGCATCTAAAACCTTGGCTAATTGTAGACATGAATTCTGACTTCAAAACTAGATACTACCCACTTAATGAATCAATCTCTATTTGGTAGGTGCTGTAGCTTTGTAGAGAGCTAGCATGGTATACCTTGCATTACCTTAAGGTTACAAGGTTAACCTTGTATTGCCTAACATGTGTTTGTTTTGGTTTAAAAAACATTAACAGAGCATTAGTTGTTTCATCAGTGGTCTCTGTAGGTAGTAGTCACAGCTTTATGAGCATCAGAGGAGCATTAGTCATCTACAAACGGTAACAATCTGGTTTATTATGAAATTATGAAATGGTGGAGTCCAAGACCTTAGGGCAGCAAGGAGGGTGCAGAGCAGCAAGCTCATGACCCTGGATTTCAGGAGAGC
>NW_009628586.1:0-22785 GCF_000690535.1 Cariama cristata
AACCCTGGCTGGAAGAGGGTGGGCAGGGTGTGGGGGGGCCGGTACTGGGACCCTTGTGCTGCAGCCCCAGTGCGGGGCTGCCCGTTGGGCAGCGGTCAGGAAACGTGTGACGGAGCTGAGCTTTGCACCTCTGGGGGTTTTTTGCAGAAATAATATCCTCTGCTGCTCTTCTGTTTCTTTCCAGGAGGAAAGCCGTGTGTGTGTGCGTTTAAAGCGCTCTCATTTTGTGGTACAGTATATGTGTTCTAGTGTAAAGGTGGAAAAGTGCTATGCAATATGAAGTTGTATTTCTATTCAGATTGTCACTGTGGTTTTTTGGTTTTATTTAGTGAAGCAACGAGTTCTTGAGAGACAGTCTCATAAGCTGTATTTGAGAGAAAAAGGTGAATTGAAGTTAATTGTCACAGAGCCTGAAACAGCAGTAGCTGCATTTGAAGAAAAATTAGTTCCCACAAAGGTGAATAAAAACTGTAATCCTAACCACAGCTTTGAAATAGTGGTGTGAGTGTCAAATGAGTCACTGATATTTTGCTTTCGTTTTATTTTAGTCTCTGGATGCCATGAGCAATCTTCAAACAAAAGGTAAAATGTTATCCGTCACTCTGTGTGCTGATTCTTCATAAAACAAAAATGTTGGTGCTTTTCTCCACACACAGCTCCAGTTCTGTGGGGAGTTGTGCTGAGAGTTTGTGAGTTTGGCAGCCTGGCTCGGGCGATACGGGGAAAGGTGTCTGGCCAGGGACACTCCAGACTTGATCACTAAGGATGGAGTTCACCTTGCCAGACTTGGACCATGCATCTGGTTTTAGCTTCTAAAATAGCTTCTAAATTGTTAATAAATTCTAAAATTAATTCTTCTAAAATTATTAAATTTTAGCTCTAAAATAGCTCCTTAATCAGAGGAGCATCCCCAGAGGAGGATTTAATTCCCTTATCCCGCATAACTGCTCTAAGATAAGATCTGTGTAGAAGCGCCTAGATTGAAGGTCTTAAGCGCAGGTCTGGTGTCTTGGTGCTCCCTACAGTTACGAGCGTCTGTAAAGGCAAGCGATGCATCTCCCCAGTACCTCAGTGACTTTGGTTAGGTCCTCTTTCAGCAATATTCTGCTAAGCTTTATGATTCAGAAAGCAGTCTAGAAAACAGTACTGCACACCCAAATATACCCACATCTGTGAAGAGTAAAAAATCAGCCCCAAGACAGACCAGTTAATCAGGAAGTTCTTCAGTAATTACCCACCTATCTTTTCCTTTCTGTATGAAGTCTTGTTCGGTGCTGTTTTGGGTGGTTTTTCTCTTTTCAAAATTAGCTACTCAAAGTGGTAGTAACTATTTTTTAGTTATACTAGCTTGCCAGGGCCCTGAAAATCTCCAGATGCTGCTCTTAATTGCTGCGTTGGGTCAGCCTAGCTTTTGGTTTCGTTTTTTTTTTTGTACTTTCTTCATTGGACAGGGTGGAGCAGACGATTCCTGTCGGTGATCTAGAAATTAATAACTAGCATCTATAGAGGTATTGCTTCTGTGATTATTTCTTTTGTTTTCCTCTTGTTGGGCTTATGCTGCTAGGCCTTCAAAGGCAGCTGTCCTCTGTAAATGTTATGGCTTTGGTATCAGTAGTTGTTGTATCTTGGGAGACCTTGTAAACCCGGCGAGCAGGCAGAGCCAGCCTGTTTGTGCAGCTGCCTGCTCGAGCCATCCCACCCCATGTCTCTGTCTCTCTCCTTGGGGCTGCCCCCCATGGCCGGCCTGTTGGGCACTACCCCAGGATTTAGGGATTTTTGGGGTGTTCTTGAGCAAAAGCAAGCAGAGACCTTATACCCCACGCACATCGCCGTCAGGTGTACAGCTGCTGCACCGAGCTCCTCTCCCCTCAGTTGTACGTGTCCTGTGCCACAGCCGGAGATGGTGGGTGGCCCTGGAGGTTTACACTGAGGGCGGTGGGTGCCAGGGTTTCATTCGATGGTCGTCTCCCCTCATCCCCGCCCAGGATGTGCTAGTTTACCAAACTGAGAGCAGCTTATGCTCCTGCTTGTGTTTGTTGGGGCAGGGAGTGGAGAGAGAGCTGCCTTTGTGAGTATGGCCATCTTGAGCACCCTGGGGTGCCCTTTGGTCTGTGCCGGTCCCCCGCCACCCTGCAGTGCTCTGTGACCGCCGTTTTCCGTGACTTGTTGGACAGTTGTGTCACCGCATACCTGGGTGATGCTTTTAGTTTACTTGGGCACACGGATGAGCACATCTTTTCCATTTGGAGTTGCTCTCCTGCCTCCACCCTCATCTGTCTGCAAAGCTGGAGATGTGCCTTCCTCCAGCAGCTGCTGGACTTCTGGGGTACTCGGTGGGCACCCCTGTTTTATTTTCTATCAGCAAAATTTTGTTGCATCCCTGCCAGCCTTCTGTGCTCATGGGTCCTTCAGTGCCGTCATGCCACACTGATGTCAGGGCACGGTGGTCATCAGGAGGCTTTGCATCGAGTCGCGTAGAGCTACTGGTGGCCTGTGGTGCCTGCAGATGTCCCAGGCTATATTCAGGTTTGTTTTGCCTGCACCTGGGTTAAGAAATAGATGCAGAGGCTGCAGGGTCGCTCACAACCCTTACCAATGCCTGAGCAGCTGTGGCAAATTATCTCAGTGGTTTTTATTTTATTTTATGTCTCTGACCCAGAGACATTCCAGTGACCTTGGACTTGTTTACTCAAGGCTAATTTTGTGCCGCCAAAGAAGCTGCCTGCAGCCCCATAGGATATTGCATCTGGGCTGTTTTGGATCCCGAAATGTCCCGGGGTACCCTGCAGTATTGATTGGTTAGATGATCCCTTTTCTTGGGAAAGGAGAGGAGAGAAAGGGTAAGCACAATATGTTTATTCCAGGAAATGTATACCAATATGTCATGAGGCTTCTCTTTCTGTTGAAGATGATGCAGAAGCCTTGCGGAAAGCAGAGAGTTCTGCTCCAAATGCTGAAGTCCAGGAGGAAGCTGGCTCTGCGAGGAACATCGCAGAAAAGCCTGCAGAGACCTCGCCGTCGGTGGTGCTCGAAAACATACGAGATTGCAGCCCAAAATGCTTACGTATGTTGTTGGAGAACGTCAGTGGCCTGGCAGTAGATGATGACTTCATTGTGGAAATGATACCTGAAATAAATGTTGCCGTGGCTACCTTTATAAAAAGTATCGGTAAGACAGGGTGAACACCATCGTTCATTTCCATGTGTATCTATGAGTCATAGCTTTCAGAGTTTCATTCCTCTCCTGTTAGCGATTCAGTTTTAAAAAAGTACCTGGACTGTAGTCCCTCAAGAAATACATAAGTCTTATATACAGCTCCATGAAAATGCCTGTGATCTAAATGTTACGCTGAAAAAAGAAAATTGTGGCATCTTCAGTAATTGAAATCGGATGGGAATGTTTTATTGTCTCTATCTTATTTTGGGTTAGATGGAGAAGAATTAGAAGCAGACTGAATGTGGAGATGAGTTCTGCAAATCATTGAAGTATATAAAGTCTCCATTTCAGAAGACAGTGAAACAGTGAGAAGTGCTTAGTTTATACAAGAGGGGAACAGAGACACAATGGTAGTGAACAGCAGCGAGTAACATGGCTGTGTGCATTTCCCCTTTTTTATTACAACAGGGAGTTATTTGGTGGGAGAATTAGACTCAGCTCATTTCTCTGCCAAAAGTGATAGCTGGGGCTGATAATGACCCAGGAAAACACAGTCAGTTTGTACTGCTCTTCTGTTTACAGATACTAAAGAATTTGTCAAAAAATGTTCAGAAAACAAGAGAGTTAAAGAATTCAAAATGACTGCCAGGCTTCTTGAATTGACCCAGAGCATCAAGGCTGAAAACATACCGAGCAGCGTTTCCACAGACTACATCACAGTGTACTTCGAGAGCGCGCGGAACGGAGGGGGGTCCGTGTCGGACGTCCAGCTCTTCCCTGAGGAGAACTCGGCCATCATTACTTTCTGTGATCGCAAAGGTAACACTGTCCTTCGCCTGCCCAAAATAGCTCCCAGGCAGAGGACCTGGAAGAAAATTACTGCAAATTTGGGCATTAGGGGAAGCCTGGCTTGCTGTTGCTAAAGCCAGCGTACGCTGTCCTGTTCCTGGGAAGCACTCTGGATTTAGAAATACTGCTGCATGTCTAGGGTTTCATAATCTCTCTGGTTTTTTTTTTATGTTACCAAAGGTTCATTTTCATACCTGCTTTGTGCATGGGTTGTTCCCACTGATGTTTTTTTTCCCCACTTACAGAGGTTTTTATCTGCCATATACAACATTAATTGTACTTACAGGTAGAGGAAGCAGGATCTGTCAATGACTTCAGCTTTCACAGTTAGCTTTCAGAAAATAATTAAGGTCAAATATCTTCATTATCAGGTAATACTAGAGCTAAAGAACAATATTGTTACTATTCCTTGTGTTGAATCACCGTCCCATTTTTGTGCTAGCACAACCTCTGGTAAATATCTCTGTGTTAGGAGGCTCCTGGCTTAGTAAATTCCTTTACATATTAACCTAATATACAAAATATTCTTAAGCAAATTCTGAGAGTCAGAAGAAAAGCAATCACCCGGCAGATATATTTTAATTAAAAGTAATTTGGATCATTGTAATGTGATTTTTAAGTCCCTGCCAACATCGTAATTCTTTTCCTTTGTCCATTCCAACTGAAATGGTAAAAAAAAGTAAAAATGCACTGGCACAAAGAGTTTTATTTTGAGTTGAGAGTAAGGAGCATTTCATAGCAGTACATTGGTATTGTCCTGTTCTGTGGTGGGGTTTCCTTAGGAAATGAGAGCAACGTGTAGCTGCACAAGTAAATACAGGCACAAGCATATTTACCAAACTACTTGGAGCCAAGCCTCTTATATTGTCCCCTACAGAGTGGTTTGGAAATCAGAAAGACATCAAAATAGCTCTTTCAAATGGAAAAAAAAAATTTATTCAATGTAATAGTTCTAAGGACAGAGTCATTTGCTTGATTTGAAGTTAATGACAATATGTATGTGTGCTAACTTTTAGATCTAAATGCAGTCTTGGAAAAGCAGCATGTACTGGAACAGACACCAATTTCAGTGCATCCGTATTACCACTCCCTGGGGACAGCTCTCTATGGAAAAGACAGACCAAATATCAAGATGCCAGACCCCATTGGGGTACCACTCGATCCATATGTCTGGCAGTTTTTACAAAGGCAGGCTAAACTGATCCAGGACATAAACCATGAAATGGCAATTTGCCATTGTGAGCTCAAATGGCCCCAGACAGACTGTGCACACCCAGAAATTATGTTGTGCCCGTCATCATCTCTCTCCGAGCAGAAAAAGCCAATGATTAAGTTGATCAAGACATGGAAGCAAGATGCTTCTACTGAATTCTCACGGATTATGGCACGTTACATAGCTATAAAATGTAAAGTAAATTCAGTGGATTGGGAGGACGTGAAAAGCAGATTGGTGAAAGATGTTGCTTTGATCGTAACCGATATTTCTGAGGAGATGGTGGTGATTGCAGGTAACAGAGCAGCAGTGGACAGTGCAGAGAAAGAAGTGAGGGAATGCATGGAAAAAGCCATGAAGCAAAGTGAAAGGGAAAAACAAAGCATAGAAATTTCTGTGTCAGTGAACCCAGGGAAGTACACCATTCTGCACAATGCTGGGCTAGAAGAGAATATTCACAAAGAATATCCGTGCTTAAAGATCTTCTATGATGACACAAAAAAAACTGTTCAGTTGTGTGGATTACCTGCAGAAGTATATAAAATCAAAGCTGACTTACTGGAAAAGGTATTGAATATGCCATGTACATCAGTTACCGTTGATCCCCATGTCTTCTACTATCTACAGCGTGTAGATAATAAAACAATGTCGGAGATTTTATTCACTAGGAAAAAAATTAATACTTTTTATGAGCTTGAGGATGATACTGTGTTGCTATTTGGGGATGCTCCCAAAGATCTTCTAGAAGCAGAACAGCAAATAAAGACAGGCTTAGGATATGAGTGCATCAGCGTGGAGGACAGTGAGGTCATTAAAAAGCAGCAGTGGAAGAGTCTTCTTGCCTCCTTGCATAAGAAGTACAATTCTTCCCAGGAAACTCTAGTCATTGAGGAAACTGTTGGAAAAGAAAAGAAAGTGATTATTGCTGGCTTCTCTGAGGCTGTAACAGAAGTTTATCAGAAGCTTAATGATTTTATAGATAGAAACACACACGTGGAAAAAGTAATCCCGGCTAAGTCAGTGGTGGTAGTGCAGTTTGTAGAGAAGGAAAAATCCCGTGTTTCTATTGAATTGAGGAAGAAAGGTGTGACAGTACGTTTTGACACCAAGACACCGTGTATTTCCCTGAGCGGACCAAAAGGAGAAGTGCCAAATGCAGTCACCACATTTGAAAAAATTCTGTCATCCTTTTACTTGAAAAATGTGTCAGTTGATAAACCAGGAGTCAAAGAGCTCTTCACTGAGAGGAAAGATTCATTTGTTCTTGAGGCAAAGCAGAAATTTAACTGTTTGATTAGGCTGGAAGAACAACAACAACAACAACAACAGAAGGGTGAAAAAGTTGGTGGTAAAGAAAAAAGAAAGCTCTATTACAAGATAGTGCTGCCAGATGGAGTTGTAGTATCAGTTTGTAATGGTAACTTGTGTAATTACCCTGTTGATGTTGTGGTAAATGCATCTAACGAGGACTTAAAACACATCGGTGGCCTTGCTGAGGCACTGTTAAAAGCGGCCGGTCCAGAGCTGCAGCAGGAGTGTGATGAGCTGGTGAGGAAGAACGGGAGATTGCAGCCTGGCTGTGCGGTTATCACGGGCGCTGGGAAACTGCCCTGCAAGAACATCATTCATGCTGTCGGGCCCAGGTGGAGGAAGGAGGAGGCGGAGAAGTGCGTGTTCTTGTTAAAAAAGACAGTGAAGAAAACTCTACAGCTAGCGGAAACGTACAATCATTGTTCTATAGCTCTGCCCGCTATAAGCGGAGGGGTTTTTGGCTTCCCACTGGAACTGTGTACATATTTGATTGTATCCTCCATCAAGGAGACCTTAGAAGAATCCATGGGGGACAGCAGGTTGAAGGAGGTTCATCTGGTGGATGATGTGGAAGAAACAGTTCAGGTTCTGAGTGAGACAGTAAAAAAAGTGTTTACAGCTAAATCATCCTCGCCAATACTGCCAAAGCCATGCTCAGAAAACTGGAAGCTGAGAGAAAGCCAGGACAAGAGAAAAGAGGATCAAGAGATGGCTAGAGATGATCTGCAGATGGTTACAACAAATGAAGGACTTCGCATCCGAGTAGAGGAGAAAAACGTTCAGGAAGCCACGGTAGGTCTTTAATTTTCCTCTTCAACTTGATGTGAAGATCTTTAAATTTGGATAGAAAAGGAAGGATAGTAGGTTATATTGTACAAGGCAATTGCTATGTAAGGAAGCAACGGCTATGTGCTAGCTAAACAAGGATGCTAGCTGGCAAAACTGATGGATTTCAGGTTGGGATCTATCACTCTACAGCCATTTCTAGTGGGCAGCTGTGAATTTTGGGATGTTTCGTTTCCATCTAGGTTTTATTCATTCTCCAGATCTAAGGTCAACATGTAAAACAGTTTGCTTTTTTTTCTAAAAGTGAAGTATTAAAATACTTCCTAAAAATATTTCTATGATCTGTAGCTATCTAAGTTGGATATTATGGGAAATCAGCACCTGTCTGGGCTGCTGTTGAGAGTCATGCTAACAGGGAGGATGTAGCTTTTTTTTTTTTTTTAATTCCTGTCTCTTTGCATGAGTTAAAGACACAGTCTATGAAGAAGTTACTGGGGTCTAGAGAAGTGACCCCATAGAAAAGTGCATGCTTAAATTGTTTTGCCAAAGTCTAGACCTGGTTCTACTTTTTTTTTTTTTTTTCCCCCCATTTTCTTTTTTCATCCTTTTTGCTAATATAGAGTTTAACTACTATTCATCCAGACCAGCAAGACTCAATTTAGACCTCTGAGGTAGTTTCTTTCCCTTACGTTTTTTTCTTCAGTGATGCAAAGTGCATCTTGATAAATCTGTCTTTTTCAACAGCCCCTGATTTTTATACTTTGGGAGTTTAAAATCTTAAATTATTATTATTGTCCTGTTGTTTCAGTATTAGTTGTTTCAGTTGTCATTTTGGTGCCTATAAAAGCCTATTCCAATAAAAGAGCAATACTATATGTAAAAAAAAACCCAGCTCAATATGACACACTTTTCAAATACTTTGTGATTAAAACATCTCCGGTGGAAAAAAGCAAAGCAAACATCAGACTTCAGGGCTTTGCCTGTTTTACTTCATGAGAGCACAACCACCTCCCTTCACCTTGTTTTGGTGCGTGAGGTGCTGCTTTTCTGATAAAGGTGTACATAATCCCACTTCAGTGAAAAGGAGGAAAGGGACAATAAAATTTCTAACATATACCTTATACAATACATATATTTTGCATTCTGTGGTGATGCTAGAGAAGAACCACACACAGAACCACAGAATGGTCAGAGTTAGAAGGGCCCCCTGGAGATCCCCTAGTCCAACTCCCCTGCCAAAGCAGGGTCACCTACAGCAGGTTGCACAGGATCACGTCCAGGCGGGTTTTGAATATCTCCAGAGAAGGAGACTCCACCACCTCTCTGGGCAGCCTGCTCCAGTGCTCTGTCACCCTCAAAGTACAGAAGTTCTTCCTCATGTTCAGATGGAGCTTCCTGAGTTTCAGTTTGTGCCCGTTCTCCCTTAACCTGTTGCTGGGCACCACTGAAAAGAGTCTGGTCCCATCCTCTTGACACCCGCCCTTCAGGTATTTATAAGCACTGATGAGATCCCCTCTCAGTCTTCTCTTCTCAGGCTGAACGGACCCAGGTCTCTCAGCCTTTCCTCGTAATGTTCCAGTCCCCTCATCATCTTTGTAGCCCTCTGCAGGATTATCTCTGGTAGTTCCTTTTGTCTGTCTTGAACTGGGGAGCCCAGAACTGGACACAGCACTCCAGATGTGGCCTCACCAGGGCTGCTGGATGAGACCTTTCCAAATCAGACATTATCAAGACGACTATTACCAGAGTCTCATTAACTGTGCTGTGTTCCAGCTAAAGAAAGAACTTCTTCACTGTTAGAGTTGTTAGGCATTGGAACAGGCTCCCCAGGGAGGTGGCGGAGTCACCATCCCTGGAGATGTTCAAAAAACGTTTAGATGTGGCACTTCAAGACATGGTTTAGTGGACAGGGTGGCATCAGATATACGGTTGGACTTGATGATCTTTGAGGTCTCTTCCAACCATAATGATTCTATGATTCTGTGATGCTAAACGCACCCGCCTCCCACCCAAAAGAGAAGCCAGCTCCTTCAGGCAGCTAGGAAACACTGTAAAAGCCACGGGAGTAAGTAATCTGTGTTTTGTACTTAAATAACACAAGCCAGAAGAAGGAGCAATGCTGCAGCAGTTCTTCACAAGGAAATATAGGAAAGGCAGGATCTGGGGAGAGGGGATGAGGCAGACCGCAGCGGTTGGGTTTATTTCGCCTGCCCAGACACTGAGATGAGGGGAGTCACAGCCTTACCTCCACTGAGGGCTTGGCAGCTCTGCCGGGATGGATGGAGGGAGGGAGGGAGGGATGACCTGCTCACGTGTAGGTGCGGTACCTGTGGTGTTGGTACTCGCAGTGACTCTGATGCTGCCTACCGTAGGTTTCCTACAAGTCCAGGAATACTCAGTGTGTAGAAGTGGTGCTGAAAACCAGGTTATTTCTCCATTGTTTTTCATGCTGTGTATTGCTTTGGTAGTGCTATTAGTCTCGATGCATATTTTCACTTGAAGCATGTAATTTTGTTGCAGACGGATGTTATTGTCAACAGCGTTGGCGCAGATCTGAAGTTTGGCGTGGGGCCTCTTTGCAAAGCTTTGCTGGAGAAGGCTGGACCAGAGCTCCAAGTAGAGTTTGACAAAGAGAAACAAAGACAGGTTGCTGATGAAGGGAGTGTGTTCTGCACCAGTGGATATGGTCTGTCCTGCAAGTCCGTGCTTCATGCCATAATTCCTGGGTGGAATCAAGGAAAAGGACAGCCCCTGAAGGTACATTTTAATTATTTACAAAAAAAAAATATTTTGAAAACAGATTTATTTAGGATCCTGTCCTGAAGTTTCAGGATTTAAAATGGTTAGTTTAGATGACTCCATTTACTTCTGTTGGAGTGACCTTAAAGATGCCTAGCTGCACTGAGAGCTTTTTCTCATACCAGCGTAGTCTCTAGGGAACTAATAAAAAAAGGATCTTTGCTTTGTTTTACAGATTCTAGAAGATATAATCAGTTACTGCTTGAAGAAAACTGAAGAACTTGGGCTGAAATCGATCACTTTCCCAGCTATTGGAACTGGAGGATTTGGATTTCCTAAGACCACTGTTTCTAAGCTAATGTTTGATGTGGTATTCAAGTTCAGTAGTAGTCACACTCGGAAGGCTCTCCAGGAAGTTCATTTTCTCCTGAATCCAAAAGATATGGATAACATCCAGGTAGTTCTTCTCAGGACAAATCCATCTGTTACATACTGTTCTAG
Source organism: Cariama cristata (assembly GCF_000690535.1). NCBI lineage: Eukaryota > Metazoa > Chordata > Aves > Cariamiformes > Cariamidae > Cariama > Cariama cristata. The sequence continues at coordinate 10,557 of NW_009628586.1, forward strand.
TTACGCCTTAACAAAGTATTTTAGTTACATTGCTTGCTTAAGGGAATAATTTAGCACTTTCTTACTGCTGTGGGCTGCTGACAGTGGGATGTCTCTGCAGTGTCTCATGCAGCGTCTCTGAAATATAAACTGTCAGCAAGCACGAGCTGCAGACAAAATTGGCCTCGCTGCTGGCACTGTAAACACCTGTAGATGCTCACTCCTCTTTTGACAGAGGAGTTCTGGCAACACAAAGACGGTATCTGTTATCACACTGTCCACACTGAGTCTTCCACTGTTATTAATGATACCTAAACACAACTGTAAAATGTGTCAGATGGCTCAACAACAGCTACGTGACTGTTAATTATAGAAATACTCAATATATAAACTCTGAAATACTGTATTTGGTACCTTTTTTCTCTTCTTAGGCTTTTACCATTGAACTAGAACATAGGATCGCTGAAGGCTGCAATGCTGCACCACGACGGTCAAGTAAGTTGTTTAAGGGCAGGAGGTGGGACACGGGAGAACATAAATACTGTAAAGTGGTTTTATATATATCAGGAAACAGTCAAAATGTCATCAAGACACAAAGCTTTTTTTTTTTCCCCCCCTCCTAATGGACTGGCATTCTTAAACTCCATTTGTAAAAATCTTAAGGAGGAATTTCCATTGTTGAGGGCATGCTCATCTCTTAGTGAGGCCAGTCTTCTCACATGGAAGAGAATATCCTGGTAGAAGAACCATTAGTTTGTCTTACTCAAAGGGTGTAAGAACTTGATATCACTTTGCTAAACAAGCCATAAATAACATGTATTTCTGTACCTTTAATCTCCTATATAGAGATATACAGAATGGATATTTTCCTTTGTTTATTAATTGATGGTAGCGTGACACAATAGCAAAAACACGAGTGAGCTGCATCAGTGGCAGAGACTTATTCATAAGAATATATAGCTCTTTCTTCTCAGTTGCTGTGAGGATCAGTGAGATCAAGTTCGGAGTGTGCAGATAAAATAGGAATTAGATAAGTTTAGACTTAGTAAGGAACAGTTTTATATCTGTGAGGATAAAGATGAAATAACTTAGAAAAGTGGTGTGATGGGATCTCTGTTACTGGCAGTGCCGAAGGTGGATGCTTCATAGTCCAACCCCAAGAGTCCTTTCTGAATTTACATAGCATGAATTTACAGGAATAGAAATGGTTTTACTTTTGCGGTATTTAAATGGGAAGAATACTGTGTGTTCCTTCTTTCAGAAATGGAGTAAAGAGAAAGGCAGAGACTCATTAGGTCCATCAAACTGACCTAAAGCATTTTGCTTAAAAGGATAAGTTGAATTTTCCATCAGTGGAAGAGAGTAATACCCCAAAGTAGAGGAGAAGTGTTTTAAGGTATTTTTCTTTCCCTTGCAGGTTTCATTAGGCCTGTTTCAACTGAAGTATCGGGATTTCATGAAATGCAGATTGGTTCCATTACACTCCAAGTAATTAGTGGGGATATTACCAAGGAAGATACAGAGGTTATTGTAAGCGTATCAAATTCAACATTTGATGCCACATCGGGTATTGTATTGAATATGTATTTCTTTAGTGATAAATTTGGGCTAGTTTTTAGAAGGGGGTTGGGGAAAGAATTGTCCATATGTGAAGCTTTTATGAAGTATTTTTCAGATGAGAGAGAGAGAGAGTTGTGATATAGTCAGGAAATAGATCTTAAACAGATTTTTTTTTTTTTTTTTTAATGTGTCCTGAGAGTTCCATTTAGTTTCCAAACCACTCAAACAGAAGGCATCCGACCAGATTTTTCTTGTTTAAAAACAAAAGTGCTTAAATAAAAGGGAATTTTTAGATAAAATACAATTCTGAAAAACTGCTCTTGTCCTAATATGCTTCGCTGTAAGCCAAAGCCCTGGTTAAGTAAATTGACCTGTAAGAAGCAGAGGATTCCTTGGTGACATTGTGAATTGCAAGCATGAAAGACCTCAGATGATATGATTCAAAGCAATCAGAGAGTTTGGTGAGGGGCATACTATTGGCGGGTGAAATGATGATATAGGAGTTATTCTTAATGATTTCTAATCTATAATGAAAGCAGTGTTCTTTTTGCAGCCAGTGCAGTGTCATGGAAGGTACTTAGGGGAACTGGCAAGGGTTTGCACTTTGTGGGATCTTGCCATATGAGAATTTGGGGTATTTGTAGAGTACAGAAGTTGGGTAGAGTTTTGAGCAGAAATAGCCAAATTGACTTAATGAATGTGTATGCTTTTCTTGTATAATAATTTAAGGGGTCTTCAAAGCAATTATGGATGCTGCTGGTTCCCAAGTAGAAGAAGAATGTGCTCAATACGGTATGCTAAAGCATGCTATTTTTGATTAAATTATTTTTTTTTTGTTCTCTCTGAAAACTTAAAATTTTTTTATAATTCTTACTCTGACAGTGTAATTACTTTATCTGGAAAACATAGCTTTCACTTTTAGGAATTTTGAAAAGTCCTGTTGTTGTTTTGACACCTACTTTCAGAATTTTTCTTTTCACAACGGAACAGAAGATGGATATAGTTTTCTGATGCTAATAAGTACTGGGAAATTAATGTAACTTAAGTTCTTTACCCCTGAAATTACTCAGGCATGTTCCTGATTTAAGAACAGCAACAGTCCCATTGACTTGAGCGTAATTTTTAAGCTTATCCGTTGTCAGCTACAGGAGAGCTGAAGTTTTGAAACTGAACAAGGGGGTGGAACACTGTCTTTTGGTGTAAGTGTGTGCAGGACTGGCTTTTAAAAAGCTAATAGCAAATCTTCACATATTCACAAATACATAATTATTTTTTGTTGAAATAATGTAACTCTGCTTATCACCCTGATGGTGAGTTCTTCTGTAGTCTGCGTTCTGCCAGACCAGTAGAGCAGTAAAATCCCAACTCACTGTGGTTGGCCTCTACGAGCACAAAAATGAACACGTTCTGGTTGCATAAACAAAATGTTCCTGCTCTAAGTCCAGAAGTTGACTTTCAAGGTGGAGTTTCCTGGATGTCTTTCCCAGCCGTTGACTCTGCAGGCTCTCCCCATTTATCAGCCTGATTTCAGTGCATGCAGAGCATCTTACAAACAGTCATTACCTTTGTGACCACTGAAGTGGTATGTAATTCCGTGTTCATCAGTCCGTTCATCCTCACAATATGACTCCATTTTGAGGTGTTTGTAATCAAACATGAGTGCTCTGAAAAAACACAAACGTCTTTTTAAAGACTCCGTATCACAGTTCTTAGATCGGTTGGTCATTATCTTAGTGATATTATTTTAACGATTCAGCTCTTCTGCAAAATAAGAGTTTGAGCTTTCAAGGAATAAGTGTCATAAGAAAAGATTTCTTGTATAATTGAATTGTGGACACTCTATTGGCATGCTTTTAAATAAAAGTGAGCTGTATTTAAATTCAACATAGATTCGTAAGTTGTACTTAATAGGAAACTACTTCGTAGCACAGATCTTGGGAAAGTAGAAAACACGCAATTACTTGAATTACTTTCTCAAAGAAATTCTGCAATCAGAATATTTACAGAGAAAACCAGAATCAACTAAAACCACAGTAACATATCTCACAGTGGATTTCTTTCCACTTTTTCTACTTCTAGCATAAACATAACCAGCTGTCTTATCAGAAGAGATAGCCACTTTGAAAATGTTATGTCTCCTTCTTTATCTTCTCTTTTTCAGCTGAGCAGTCTCAAAGTGGCTTTATTACTACTCAAGGTGGAAAACTGTTGTGCAGTAAAATCATTCACTTGATTCACAATAGCAACGTGAAGAGTCAGGTCTCCAAAGTGCTTAACGAGTGTGAGCTACGGATGTACAAATCTGTCGCCTTCCCAGCAATTGGAACAGGTTTGTGCTTTCGTGGGAAAGCAATGAGGGCTGTGATGGGGTTAGTTCAGAAACTGGGACAAAGTTAATACCTCTGATATGGATAACAGTAGACTTGTACAAGAAACTCTGTAAACTGTGATTTGTGAAAGTTCATTGTCGTCAGTTCAAACACCACCTGTACACTTCAAAAATGCTGCTTTTTAAAACAGTATAAATATTACAGTCAATATTGATTGAGCAAGAACACGTAAAGAAAAGGTATTTCTCCATAAAAGACATTCTGCCCCAAAACAGACCGTGTATCTGAGCTGGCCACCCTGCACCTTTTTTCAGACTTCCCATAGACCTTGCTTTGGGATTTCAGCCACACAGAAGGGCTGGGTTGGGTTTTGTAGGTGAAGAAAGCTGGAGTTGTCCTGAGACCAAAACCTTGCCTGGCTGACTATGGAAATTGTGGGCTGGATAGAGAATACCTGCAGTTTACACCTTTTGTAGGTCTTGTTTCAGCCTACCTGCTCCAGCGGAAGGCTAGAGGCAGGTTAGCTTACTTGGCTTAAGCTTCTGGTTAGCTTGGGGAGCAGGGCTTGGAGAAAGGAGGGTATCCTTCTCAGACCAAGGCTCTCCTTGACTGGAAAAAGAAATCATGAGCTGGTCCTTGCTCAGCATGCCAGGTTAGGGTAGGAGCTGCTGTGCGGGTCAGCGTTTGGACTTCATGTGATAGTTATGGCAGGTCCCCGGGACTGCCACCATCATCTGCCTACTGGTGTCATGACGGCTGTCCAAGGGATGCTGTGGCTGAAATTGGCAGGGGTCCCACTAAAGTTTCAGGATAAGCTTTAGGTTGCACTTCAGGCTTGTTGTAGGGGAACGAGAGCAGTTGCTTTGAGCTTGGTGTTCCTGTTTGTATGCTGAAGTACACTGCAGACTTGTGCCAAAATCCTCTGCTGATTTTGATTTGGTTTTACTTTGGTACCTGATTTAAAGATGGGGATAGAGTTTGTGATACGTGGCTTTAAAAATATCAGGGGATGCTAAGGCTGAAGTGCTTATTGGAGTCTCAAAGTAAACGTGGGGGCAAATCCCAGAAGGGCTTCCCGGGTCTGTGTAGGGTGTCAGCTCCTGGAGCTCACAGGCTTAGGTGTAAAGCTGAGGTTAAGCCTGGGGCTTTTGCCAGAAAGCACAATGGGGGAGGAGAGAGGGGCACCAGTCTGTATGAGCTGGGGATGTGGTCTCCGTTTTCTGGATGCTGCCTTGATTTACGTACCGTTCACTGATACGGGCCTTTTATTTTTGTTTAGGTCGAGCAGGACAGAGTCCAGCGAAGGTAGCTGATGACATGTTGGATGCTATAGCGGAATTTGCAAGCAAAAGATCAGTACGGCATTTGAAAAAAATTAAAATCGTCATCTTCCAGACAAATATGCTTAGAGACTTTTACGAAAGAATGAAGAAAAGAGAATATTCAGATTCACCCACAACAGATTCGTGGATGTCTATGTTTAAATGTAAGTACGTGCGTTTTCTGTGTGCATGGGCACATAAAACTAAAGATCTTTTATTTAAAACTAATAATTAACATATATTTCTTCACAGCATTTTTCTGGGGCAAAACCCAACCCACTGAGAAGAAAAAGCCCCTCGTTTTGGAGAAGAAAGTTGATATAGCCACATTTCAAATTTGTGGAGAAAGCCAAAAAGATGTGGATGCAACTGAGTCCTGGATAAAGAATTTAATTTTAAAGGAGCAGATTGAAAACAGTATTTCAGATGAACTAATTGAAAATTTTGATGAGAAACAAATTGACGCTTTGGTAGATCTCCAGAGAAGAAATCATGTTACCATTCAGCTGGAAAATAAACTTTCCCCCCCTCGCATTAAAATTTCTGGTATTAGCAAGGACGTCTGCTTGGTTTATATGGAAGTTCAAAAAATGATCCAAAAAATTAAGGATAATGAAGAACAGCGATCCAAGGCAGAACTTGTTTATAACCTGGTAGAATGGAGGTATGCAGGAAGCAATGATAACTTTGTTGCTTTTGATAAACTGACAAATATGCAGCTGGAGGATGCCAAAATAGCTAAAAAACCACATCTTACTGTCAAAATTAACAAGAACAATTACAAGGTGGATCTGAATACTCTACAGGCTAATGATGACCATGGCAAAACTATAAACATTCAACGTGTGCCAAAGAATGAAGGTAAATTACAGCTTTATTAATAAAACCCCATTTTTATAGTGCTTATTGAATGATAATTCTGATAAATGCAAACTCGGGTATTCCAAATAAGTAGGCTATTCCATAGCTTTTTCCCTATTTTTTTTTTTTTCCCCTGGGCATGCCATAGACAGCAGGTTTAGTTTCACTAATTAGTGGCAGGTATGACTGAAATCAGAGTATCTATTTTACATACAAATATTATCCATACATATGCCGCTAGTGAGCATAGATTTCATAAGCGTAAGTCTGACAAAGGAAGTGGTGCATGAAGAACACGTGAAATTCTTCTGTGGTTTTCAAACTTGTTTTAGTTAGATATTGGTATGGGGATAATTAGACTAGAGAAAACGTTAAAGACTTAACAGTGCGTTACAGAGCTAGCTCTGTATTGAAGGGAGAGAGCATTCTTGGAATAAAGTATTGTGTATGGTACTGTTGTCTCAGCCCTCTATATGCAGTTGGTTTGTCGGATGTGCCTACAAAACTGAGCTAGGTATCTCTGATAATAAAGCAATCTCTTGTTTTGCAGATAAGCAGACAATAGAGCTCCCTGTGCAGTGGGAAGACATGCAAAAGGAACGGGTCAAACTGGTGAATCTCAAGCCATCATCTCAGGAATATCTGGAAGTTCAGAACAAATTTAATAAAACCTGTTCCAGCTTTGTCATAGATAAGGTGAAATCCTGATGGGGGGCAGGGGGAAGTGAATTCTTGAGCTGAAAACACTAATATACTTTCTAAATATTTGCTTGTAAGGTGTCTGCAACGTAATACACCTTTCATATGTTAGTCTCCCTTGCACTGTACAGGGTGGATATAAATCAAATCAAATTTCCTCCTAAGAGTTGCCCTGCCATTTCTGCCTTCTAATAGTGCAAAACCAGTGACCATCAGTCTTCAGGCTGACTCTGTGTTTAACTAATGTGGTACTCACTGGTTAATGTGGTATTTCCAATTAGGAAATGCTGTATTGAAATGGAAGCATGAGCAAACACATTCAGAATACAAAGGAAAACGTAAAGTCCTTGCAGACTGGCTATAAAGTTTTTTGCTGTTTTACTACTTCTTCCTTGTCATTCCCAGAGCCTTTCAGGCTAGACGGTTGGTTTTAACCAAAGTGTCAGGATTTGATCTTGCTTATTGAAGAGTCTCCAACACAGTGCACAGAGATTTAATTGCCAGGGAGAAGATGGAATTATTCAGAATTGGGAGGAGCAATAAATAGGAGAAAATACAATGAAATTAAGAGGGAGAATATGTGTTTGAAAAATTTTTTTCCATCATGAGGTTCAATGAGCATGGTCACTAAGACACAAATAGAACAAAATATTAGTGTACAACAGAAAAAAAATCGGGTAATGACATGAAGTCTTTTTCCATTGAAAATGGAAAGCTGTTACAGCAATGCCTTTAAGATTATACTTCGATGCAGACACACTGTTTCCCCCTGAGCTATATTGACGTTGTTGCATAGGGAGCCAGCAACATCTATCCTCCCACTAATTCATTTTTATATAGAAGTTTCTTACGAGTTACTAATCTACACAGTAAAGGAAGTAATTTTGAGTTCCAAGCTGAGATCTAGAAGAGAAACTTAAATTCAACATAATGCTATTGCTACAGTCTACCCTTTAGTGAGAAAATAATCAGTAAATATAATTAGGATATAAAGAAGGCATCTTGCATCATTGCCTCTAGCAGTGGTACAACAGCCTATTTCTAAAAATGACAATGCAGAGCTACCATGATTGCCGGTGTACCTGGTATATAAGGGAAGACAAATGTATGCCAAAAATTACCAAGCTTGAAAACCTCTTGTAAGCTACTTTGGTTTCTGATTTTTCAGGAGGCTCACATATTCAGTTCCCCAACCTAAACCACACACTAACAAGGCATAGTGAAAATTACTGTCACACTTTCAGTTTGGTTTGGTTTTGATGCTTTCCTGCCATGATAAATATTGGTCCCTAGCACTATAAATATAGTTCTATTTTGTAACTTTGCAGGTTGAAAGAATACAAAATCCCTTCCTCTGGCAGACATACCAAATAAAAAAGAAATCTCTCTGTACAAAGAACAAAAATCAAAATAATGAGAAGTTGCTCTTTCATGGAACAGCTGTATCCTCATTGAACACAATCAACTACAATGGATTTAATCGTGGGTTTGCTGGAAAGAATGGTGAGTCACTATCCAAAGCAGTTAATTTCCTAGGCATGTATGAGGTGCTAGGGAATATCAATATTATAGTGCTGTCAGCACAACTTGAAGACAATAAAGTTGGAGAACAAAATAATAAACAACTCCAGAGCATAATCTGTATGGACAGAGGAATTAACCTGCTCAATTAATCCCTTGTTGATGAATGCCACCACCTAGAGGGTATCCAAAAAAGCTCAACTACTCTGAAGTCAAGCCTGGGGAGCTTTTGAGAAACGTTTTGTATAATCTGCCTACAAAAAGGAACAAGGACTGCTGTTCAACATTCTCAGCTGAGATACCAACCACTAGCTGCTGGTATCTCACCTCTTCTTAGAGAAAGGCAAGTAACAATGTAGAGTTGGAGATGCTTCTCTTGTTGCCTCCAAAGATAGCAGCACAAGCAGTCAGAAGATCCCACTCCCCTACCATTTTTATGCACATGAAATCAGTTGAAATTCATGAATTAATTCTTCTCCTTAAATAGTTGTTAGGGACAAGTCTTAAATATTTAGCAGAAAGACTGTCTGCATTAGTTCAAAGATTGTTTTGTCCAGTTCCTCTAGTACAGTCATGTTTATTACTTGGTAGCATTCAAAGATGAAGGACAGGATCCAAAGAAGTGGAACTTGGGCTGAATTGAGGTGCCAGTTGCTCTTAGAAGTCTTGCAACCTTACTTCAAAAGTCCTTACTTTCTGTTCTTAATATTTTCTTCCTTAAGATGCAATTGTACATGCCTAGGGTTGACTTGATCTTGAGAGAGCTGGACAGCCTAACTCCGAACTAGTTGACACTTCAGTGTGGTCTGGATCCAAAAGCAGATATTTCTCTGGATCCTCTAGAGGTACTTAGGCTGATGTTTTCTTGAGAAAATGAAGCCCAACATACACAAAATCTATCAGGCTGTGCACAGATAGAAATGGCAGCCACCATTTGTTTTTAAAACATGACCAGAGGAGATGTAGTTTCACTTTCCTGCTCTTTGGTAGTGCCAGGAGTTTGGATTTACTCAGGAAGCAAGAGCCCTAGATCCCCCTGTCCTCTCTCTGCCTGTGAGTACTGACATCCACTTCTCCATCTCAGCCACGATTTACAATAGGAAAGGCACACTTCCCTTCTGTCAGGCTGGGGTAGCCATGAAAAAATATCCAAAGACCAGAGCAGCCGGGTAGGAAGGACCTGTCTGGCTTGAACAGCTTTCTACCAGTGTCAGAAGAAAGAAATCTGTCTCGGACAAAGAAATATGATTCCTCTAACTTGCTGTAAAGTGTAACTAGAAAACTGTAATTACAATTATATCATCATTTAAAGTTGAAAAGGCTCTGAAGACTTGCAATTTGATGGATTGCAGACAAGGCAATCCATCAAAGGCAGAGAGAGGAACCCTTTTCCCTGTAGGAAAGGGCAGTCAAAACCTGGGATACTTACCTCATGTCTAAGTGGATTCATATTTGATTCTGATACAAAGGATTATTACTTAGAATTTGCTGTTTAAACTCTAACCAAATTTATAACATCTGCAGAGTTTTTTTTTTTAAAAAAAAGGAGGAGCTTGAAAGATTCTTACGGGAATAAGAACACTAACTACATTTGAAAATGTTGTCTTTCCAAACAGATGCAGTCATTGGAAATGGAACCTACTTTGCCGTGGATGCAAGTTATTCCGCTCAGGATACTTATTCCAGACCGGATATCAATGGCAGAAGATACATGTACTTGGCTCGGGTCCTCACTGGGCAGTACTGTGCTGGGAGCAGGGGGCTAATCACTCCACCACCAAAAAACTCAGCAGATCCTACTAACTTGTATGACAGTGTGGTTGATAATGTCAATAATCCAACAATGTTTGTCATATTTAATGACATTCAGGCATATCCTGAATACCTTATTACTTTCAGAAAATAGAATATTCTTAATAGTCTGGAAAGTTTTAGTGCCTTTTACATGTGGGAATGAACAGGGCAATTCTTGATTCTCGTTTACATCTAGGTTTATTCAACTAAGTTGTTATTTATCTATGCATGTGTTTAAATATGTCTTCAAATTATCAACACAATGAGGCCAGGATAAGCAAATATTTCCAAACATGCTATTTCACTACACATTTCAAATTCAGTAATGCAGAGGTGTAGGCAAGAACTGTGAGAAGAGTCCTGACCTCTTCCTATGCAAGGCAGAGGGGAGTGGTAGGAGAGGGAGCTGCTCTGCCTTACCCGTGGCCTGAAGTAAGAGGTGTAGGCTAGGTCCGTGCACCTAGGCATGTTCCTATTTCCAGTATTCACCTTAAAGCACCAAGTGGCTGGCTGCCTGTGAGGATTTATTGAAAATACTCCGTGTTGGGGGAATAACCTTGCTCACCAGCAAAGTTTTCAGTCATTCTCAGGGGTCCCCTCACCCTTGTTGGTGCTAAGAATCCCAAAGAAGAAAAGTCCAATGTTGAACACATGCTTTGCATTCATTGCTTCACCCCCCCTTACGCTGTTGTGGCATACTTTGTTATTCCCTCGGTAAAAGTTCCTATGTTCATGCCCATTTCTTAGGGGCATTATCCGTGTTACCCCACGTTACGTACATCCAGCTTCCACATACGAAGTCATTGCTTCTGGAATTTTCAAGACAGCAAAGAGGGACTCAATTTCTTCTTAACCCTTTTATAGAATTACCAATTTGTAGAGAGTCATCTCTCTACATACAGGGTATAACTCAGTTACCACTCTTAAACCATTTGAAAATTTTTAAAGTTCTGTAAAGCAAGTAAATAATGGCATTTGTACATCTTTGCAAGCTGTACGCTTAATTACAGTGATCTTAAAACTGCCAATCAAAAGCCAAATACATATGATGTTAATAAAAGTAGTTTCAAACAGCTGTGTTGTATTACTGAGTCATTTGCAGAAAGGAACGTACTTCAAGTAGAAGTGTTGCTTTACATTGGAGTATGTTACAGTGATGCTATAAATAGTGAGAAGCTGAAAAGGCTTAGAAGGCAAAATTGTTTTCTTGTTATCATGTGAATGACAAGATTTGTGCATACAGACTCCGGGTTAAATTATTCTGCCTTAGTCCAAAGGAGACCTGTGCTGCAAATAGCTGCCAGGGTGTCTTAAAACTGCACTGCGATGTTCTCATTGCCTGCCAAGGGGAAAAATGCTTACGGTATCTGTAGGTGGCAGGTGGCAATATAAAAAAATTCTGCTCTTAGCAGCAGATGCCTGTGCAACACTTCAGATGAATGTCCTGCATAAATTCCTATTTAAAGCAAAAGAGAGTTTAGCTCACTCCTGCTTTAATAGGTTTTGCTCCCTGTGAAAATGCAAGACCGCTTTTCTCCCTTCTCTGCATTTTTGGGGTGCTTTTCTGTATTGTGGAAACACTGGAGCAGGCGAAGCGACTCAGTTTAGCTAACAGCAACCAGGCGTCCGCCAGCTTCTGCCCCTGCTGTCACCGAGCTGCTGGGTGAGCTGGGCCACACCGCTTTATATTTGCATTAATATAATTATATAATGTAATAATTCAATGTAACTGAATGCTTGGAAAGCAGCAGGAGTTCCAAGATGAAGCACTACAAAACCCCAGATAATTTTCATTCCCGGTGGTGGTGGTAGAAGTTTCTTTACCAGTTTCTGTAGTAGAAACTTGGGGATGCTCTGTTGTGCAGTGTTTGTGGACTCAGAAGGTGGAAAAGGCCGTGTTGCGTAGGACAAATGAAATCTCAGCCCCGGACCGGGCTGGCTGCAGTGGGCTGGCCGCAGCGAGACCTCTGCTCCCAGGCAGTGGGGTTTCAGACTGACGGCCTGGAGGGAACTCCTCAAGGTGCAGGGCTCCCACGGACAAGGAGTTCGATCTAGGGGAGAGAATGAGGGGCCTTGCTTGAGCGGGGGCCCCGGCGCCCCAACCTGAAACTGGTTTTAGTAGCGGCAAGGCAACCAGAGCCCCGTGGGTGCGCTGAATCTCCC
>NW_009628587.1:0-98159 GCF_000690535.1 Cariama cristata
TTCTTATTCCTTCTTAACCCTTTCTTTGATAGTTTCTAATGATCAGTAGAAGTGGGAAGATATCAGACGGGCTGACACTGTGGAAAACTATCTTGTAATTCACAAAAACCTGGGTGAGATAAGTGACACATTGTCACTGGAGAGACATAGAAGTTGCAAGAGGCATAATTTACATATATATACAGACAAAATACACATTTTAGGGATTCTTGTATTGGCCTTAAAGTATTTGCATAGTTTGATGCGATCAATAAGTTTTTAATATAGAACTATCATATAATCAAATAATGCATGTTATTCTCATATGATATGTTTTCTTCTTCTCATTTAATTTATTATACTTACTACAAAAATAAAAGAGAGTTGGTGTTTAATTCTAAGACAGTGGGCGTTCAGCTCTGTTTTTGTAAGTTTTATAAAATTCAGATAACACTATTATCACAATTGGCAGTGTCTGGACTGTGTTCCATCAGTTCTCACTCACACTTACTGCTTCTTCTAATGTTAAACACTTTTCACTATATGTTACTGATGTAGGACACAATTTCTGAATTGATTCCAGTATTGATTTTTGAACAAATTCAGATTCTCCAAAAACAGAGAAATCTTTCGTTCTTCGCAGTATCACTCAAAAGATTTAGGTAGGTGCTATTTCTGTGCAAATACGGTACATATGTAATATTTATCTATTAACATGCATAGAGCCTAAATCCATTGCATTCATTGTTTTCATGACAAAAAAATTACAGTGTAGTATATTTTAATTCAAGATAGAGAGGAATAACATTTTATAAAATAACTGGATTTGATTGTTGTTGTTTAATGTCAGAAATATAAATGTGTTAAGAAAAGGTTGAGCCTGGGATCTCTCCTTCAATAATGACTGTATTTCTAGTAAAAAGTTGTAAATATGTAGTAAACTAAGGGTCTAAATAATCACTTTACTCATAGGACATTCCTGTTCTAGTTTCACATAAAGTCAGAGCATAAATATTGCAGAGGAACATTGTGTCAGCTCAGTCTTCTTAACTGGTATAGTTCTATGTAAAAATAAACAAGTAATGTTCATCAGGCCCAACAGAGAGAGAAAGGTATTAGTGGAGAACTCATTTAATGTATCCTCTTCTAACAGGAAAGCAAACCCTTGAATCTATATTTTCTACATTTCATGTCAGTGCACCAGTCCCTGGGCTGTCATTTATTCTTCGTTTTGATCTTTTTCTTCTTTATTTTTTTTTTATTTTGCAGTTAAAGTATTTTTTGCAACTTTCATTTTCTCTGAAACAGGCAACTTGTTCGCCAGGCACTGAGAATACTAAGCTTATATTCACTTTAATGAGCAATAAAGCAGTAAAAAAACCCCACACATTTGTAAAGATAGCAGAAAATAACCAATGGAGAAGACATGTCCTATTCAGTAAACTTGGTAGGCAAGTTAGGAGTAAAATGCATAGAAGGCTTCAGAAAGCAAAACAAAATGGTCTTGGAGCTAAATAATTTCAACATGAATAAAGGGATAATAATATTTCTTTCAAATGGGCTCAGCAGAATGAAGGAAGGAAAACATTCAGGGGAAGTTCAGTCATTTGAATTGTTGATAATTGCAAAGTTTCCATGCTACCCCTTCCAAAGGAAATGATCTTTACCTCCATTTCTCAAGTTGCCAGCCTCTTCTAATTTCCTTTCTCTGTCCTTCCATAAACAATGAGTTGTTGAGCTGAAAGAAGAAAGAATGCTTATACGTTCAAGAAGTGCATCCAAACATGTATATGTGAATAACTAACCAGTGCAGTTTTCCTTCCAGAATGGCCCTTTGTTCCCTTTCCCATTCATCTCACAAGCTTTGTTTGAAAATGTAGATAAGTAAACTAAATGCCCAGTGTATCCTGCAAAAGCAGCAATTAAGCATAATGTAAAGTAAATTATCTGAATTTGATTTGCTGACCTGAGAACAAAAGTAGTAAACACATTATCAGACATCACACTTTCTTCTTCTATGACTGAATTAAAATCAGCCCTTCAGATAAAATAAACATGGTAGCCCTAGTAAGGCTGATGAATGTACAGCCATTAAGGAGATAGTTCATTATATTAAACTCACAGTCAGTTTGACAAGAAAAATTATTTAACCTTTTTACATATAGCCTTCCAATTATCTTCAGTCTGAGACATAGCAGACCCGTCTATGTTTTCCCTTATCCAATGAGCTACATGGCCAAGCATGAACAGTAATGGTCTATAAACCAAATTTGAGAAATTGAGATACAGAATACCACTTTGAATATAATCAGAATGTATATTTGTCTTCAGAGTTTGCATTACCACAGCTTTGTAGGACATCACTGTGCAACAGATGTTTCTTTTCTTTTATTCTTCTGTAAGACTTTAAATGGCAGTCTTTTTGCTTATTAGATACTTTCTTCTGAAGCCCATCCATGTTTGTAACACATGTGTGATTCAAATTACAACACAATTATAGAATCTTAGAATATCCCAAGTTAGAAGGGACACATAAGGATGTCCAACTCCCTGCTCCTCACAGGACTGCCTAAAACTAAACCATGTAACTAAGAGAATTGTCCAGATGTTTCTTGAACTCTGACAGGCCTGGTGCCATGACCACTTCCCTGGGGACCCTGTTCCAGTCACCAGCCACCTTCTCAGAGAAGAGCCTTTTGCTAATGTGCAGTCTCAACTTCCCCTGATGCATTCAGTTTCCTTGTGTCCTAATGCTGGTCACCAGAGAGAGGAGATCAGCAGCTTCCCCTTCACTGCCCACCCTGAGGAATTTGTAGACTGCGTTGAGGTCACCCCTCATCCTCCTCTGTTCCAAGCTGGACAAACCAAGTGACCTTAGCAACTCCCCGTAAGTCTTGCCCTCGAGACCTTACACCATCTTGGTCACCCTTCTCTGGACACACTCCAATAGTTTGATGTTCTTATATTGAGATGTCCAAAACTGCACGCAGTATTCAAGGTGAGGCCACACCAGTGCAAAGTAGTGTAAAGTAGGATAGTCACACTAAAGGTCTGTTTCTTCCTTTATGAGTGAAAAGTCATGAAAATCAAGTGAAACCACTAGATGAGCAGAATAGAGATGACAGTAGGCTGCAATTAGCTGTCCTCTTCCTTCCAAGAGCAGTGCTGCTGGTATTGTTTACCCTGCCCTGTGTTCCTGTTCAAAGCCAAACAGGTTCTAAGAACAAGTCAGATTTCTCTGGGGGAAAACTAAGAGGCCTGTGAGGAAAGCTGGGACAGAGCCAAAACAAAGAGGGTAGGCATGACCTCCCATGAAGTGCCGATAGAGCCAGGTGGCTCAGCCTCCCCACTTCCCAGCAAGTCAATGTCTGCATGGCAGAGCACCCAGAAGGTGCCCTGGCTAGTACAGGCTCTACCACTTCTTACCTACCCACTAGACCAAGTCTCTGGGACCAGTTATTCTCTTCTTTATCTCAGTTTGTTTTTTTTTTTAAAGAAATCTGAGCATGCAGGAACTGCATGTAGTCACCGTGGTCTGAGGAAAAGAATCTGAGTTCAACCAAGATGCACAAGAGCTTGGAGGCTTAAGACCTTTGTGGAAATGGATGGTAGACTATAACACATAGTTAAGTTCAGATCTGGTCTAAATATGCCGGTTTTATACTCACAGTTATGGTTCAATTAGTTATTATTCCCAATTAATTATTATTCCCAGTTCATGTGGGCACTAACTGAAACTTCATTATAATTTCATATTTGGATATCTTGATGAAGAAGATGAGAGCCAGGGATGCATAGGGCTACCATGTCATGGATTATAGTTTTATTTTTCAACAGGAATATGTCCAGTATCTAAAAATAACAAATGAAAAGTTATTTTCTTATCTCAGCATGTTAGTATAATATATGTGAACAGTATGTATTAATTAGCAGGAAAATTTTCCATCTTCATTAAAAAGAGATTAAAAATATTTGGGCTGTACTGTACCTGCTCTGTTGTGAACACCTGACTCCCATAGATTAGGTAGTATAGATATTGAACTGTGTTTTATTCTTTATAGTTACCCTGCTAGTCATTACCTATTCCACTTACAATAGGAAAAATTATGATCAACTCTAAATTCCCAAAATTCTTTGTTAAAATACATCTTATGAACTCTAGCCATTCTGTGCACATACAGTCACAAGTACAATTTTGGGGGGAAAGGTTAGCATTTCCCAGAAAGCAGTCCTGAACCCTGAATGTGGCCTGCTCTATGTATTAAAGAAATGTTATACTTACTGCAATGTGAACATACTTAAAAGTAAACACTGATGCCATTGTCTTTACACTTTTGCTCCATATGTTATTTTTCTTCTTAGCATTCTTTGAAAAGCACTTTATATCCTGATTAACAATAAACTAGAGCAAGTTAGATAGAACATATGGGGTTTGGCTATAACATATTTCTTGGAAATTTTAGAATGTTTCTTTTTGGTTTAGGTGAGGCAGGAATCTCACTGCATCTTTTCATTTATGAACTAGTCTGTGATTTGTGTCCCTAATCAGGAAAGCGTTAAAGCCTGTGTGCAACTTCAAGCACATATATGGAACACACTAACTTACTGTTTTCCAATTCACATTCACTTAAAACGAGCTTGTTCGTATGCCTTAAGGCGTGTCTTCCTTTGCCAGTCTGCACGTACACAAATTGGGATCTGAAGCCTTCCTTCCTTACTGATGGAGCCCCACTCATATCACAGATACTGTGTCCTTCAGGTTTTTCTCTAAAACTCAGTGTTATGTGCCAAGGGCTTGTTGAAAGCTTCAGAGATATCAGGGAAAACCTCTACACAGCAAGAAGGTATACAGGGCGAGGTCAGCAACAGAGAATGCAGGAGACACAGTCCAGTGCCCACCACACTTAGCAGATTTCCTGCCCAGAATGCTGCTCTCCTGCTGTTCCTCAACTCAGCAGACAAGGACTTTGGCTACCCCATTCACAGGGCTCAGGTTCAGGATGCAGCTCAGGTCTCAGTCGATCAGCTGCTGCAGGATGCTAAGTCTAAATCTTCTTAAGATGGTTGTTACACCACCTCCTCCCTTTTGAGATACACTGTCCTACCACTTAGCTACAGCATTTCCAGAACACGCAGCCTTACTGTGCCAAGGTATGTTTTCTTTAAAAATTTACATTCTCTTCTGCAAGAGGAGGGTGTTCAAATTAGACTGGCTTCTTGGTTTATCATTTTTGCACTTTTCCACATCTGTCGACTAGATAAATCAGTTCTATGCAAGTACCCAGCTTTCTCATTAGTGGGGTCAGGCAAAACTAGGCTTGTAATCTTTGAGGCCGGGGAAAAAGTAGGATGCCAAGAGTTGAAACTGTTAATACCTAAGGAACTTTAATTTTGAATGAGCAAGCATTTTCAGGATAGCCTGGCCAACTCTGGAGATGCAGATCTCCCTGAAGAGATTTTCGATGGTGATTTTGAGCACACATACTTAAAATCAGCTTCAATATTTTATGAAATAAAAACAGGTAACAGACCAAAATAGTAGCAAAACAATTACATGGCTATTAATTTTTTTAGGAGTCCCTTCACACATACATCTAGCCCACCCAGTTGTGGAGACAGCAAGCTGTCTGAAGTCTCTGGAAGATTCTTCACACAGGAGAGAAGGTTGACAAGGAGTAGAGCAGTACACTGGTTACAGACAGGTGCTGGTAAAGTGATTTTACAGCATTTGCTGCAACCTTGCAAATGAAGAATTAAGATAAGGCTGAAGAGTGTCCTGAATTTCTTTTTTTCTCCTTAACCAGTCAGTAACTTCTTTCTTGTACATTAATCTTTCTGTCTTACTGTCTGTTATCATAATCAACAAATCAAAGTGTAAAGATATATCCATGCTTCTCACAGAAAGATGTTACTATCCTATTCCAAGATGTTATTTACAGTACAAATTTTTCTTTTACTATGTCTACAAGCTAACTATACTAGTATTTTACAGCAAGAACGTCAAAATTGGGAAATTCTGAACTGACAGCTAAGCTTTGTAACACATATTAATGAATCTCACTGTAAAGAATCACTCAGTTTTTGCTGTGCCAACCAGCAGAAACTCAGCAATCCTGTCATGGCAGTTTTCAGCTATTCGTCAACATGGTAATGCATACCCACATTTGGCATGGAAAATGTGGTGTGAAACAACAACAGATGATGGATTATGACGATGGTAAATAACAATGATAATGGCTATTGATTTTTTGGAGGGACTCTTTGCTGCATATTGTATGTGTAAACAGTGACACAAACAGCTGGTGTTACTAGATACAACGAATTCACATAAAGAAGCTGGACATTTGCAAAAGAAACAATGGAGACTTCCATTCACGGAGGTCAGAAAAGTCAACTCTGTTTCTAATACAACTACAGATTAATGTGTCCTGTATTGCTTTTCTTTGCTCTTTTCTTTTGCTTGAAAAGTGTGATCATGCTGTGAAAAGATATTTAGTAAAAAACTGGCAGAAGTGATAATTTCCGTCGCCAGAATGTTGTAATTATGATCTAGATATTACACAGTGTGAGGCTAGGTGAGTTTGTACCTATTTCTTAGTGATGAAAAGGGAAGAAAATTCCACCTAGATTGTGGCAAGGCAGATGTTTGGTAAGAAATAAGTGATCCTTCTAACCAGTTCAGATTCATTTATTTTTAAAAATTTGCACGCAGCACATATCTAATGTGCCCCAAATGTACAGTCAATAACATGTATAATCTGATAAGTAGTAATAGTACCTAAAGCAGCACTCAAAGCCAACACGTGCTTGGCTAACATGTGCTCCAGGTGAGATAAAAATTGACTGCTGTTAAATGTGAGAAATTAAAATGAACACCAGTTTTCCTGGTTAGCTCCCAGACTTTCCAAGCTGTAACATGAATGATCTGTTTTTCCTGACTTCAAAGGGATTGCTTAAAATGAAAGATGTGAGTAAAAGTTTAGAATATTGAGCTTCAATAATAATGTAGTATATGGAATGTATCTTTTACCACTTCGCATTAACTCTGCCTGTTAATTAATTTGCATTAGGTTTACTGATACTACTTCATCTCCTAAGCAACAGTAGTCATTTCCTTCCTACCTGTAAATGATAGGTCTAGATTTTCCCCACAGTGTGCAGTCTCTTTTTCAATGCACTGAAGTTTAATATTGCATCAGGGCAATATGCTTCCTCCCTTGCTTGCACTTGCGCAGAATCTGAAGAGAGGTAGGAAGGGGATTTTGGCTCTGGAAAGCCTAGATTCCCATTAGGTGATGGAAGGGAGTTTCCACCACTAACATGCCACACCGACACTGTGCTCAGCACAGAGGGGCAAAAATCTAGTCCACCCCAGCATCGAAAGGCGGAAGATGTGTAGCCACCCAAACTGCTAACATCAGGCCCTGAACCTTTGAAAATGTTGGCCTCTGCAGAGTACAGCCAGATTTCCAGTGTTAAATAGAAAGCAAATATGTTGAAACAAATGCAGCATTTCCTCATCTCCATGAGAGAGCAAAGACATTTGACTACAGCTCTGCTGGTGCCTGATTGCTTATATATTTTTATGGATCTTTCAAAGTGGCTGGAATCTTTGATGTGTGATCATTTCCTTTGAACTCTAGGAAAACTGCAAGCTTGTTTGTACTGCTGATTTCCATCTACTCCTTCTGTGGCATTTCCTCACACTGTACACAGGGGAGGCAAGACCTTTCCTTATATGACAGAAACTCCCATCCTTTGAAAAAGGGTACAGAACTTTGTTTAAATTATTTCTTTATGTTGGCTATAATGACAAGATTATTTTCTTTTACTGAACTACCACTTTATGTTTTCCAATGTGAGGAAAGAATGGCTTGCTGCATGGTAACTGTGACTGAACATATTCCTGAGAGCTAACTGAAATCTTTACAAATTTTTCTATGTATCTTGGAAGTCAAAAACAAGCCAGAAAGGAGGAAGCAGAGCCTAAGCACTGCCTTGTTTCAGAGTGGCTTTTAGCTGTCAGATGGGAAGAAAAATGCAGTGGGAAAGAGGACAGAGAGAGAAAGAGAAGTTAAGAAATAAAAAAAATCAAAGTAGTAAATAATCATTCAGCTTCCTGTCAAAACTCACAGACTGCTAATCTGGGAAATACGTAGGACTGTGAGATTACCCTCTCCCATTGAATCGGTTTCTCATATCACAAGATACAAAGCAGCTGTTTACTAAGAAAGTAATCTTTTACTGCAACCCAAACGAAGCAGAAAGTGTGCATGAAAAGGCACACTTCAGAGTTTTATGTGGATGGATCAAGTTTTTTAACAAACGATCTCTAGACCTGACACTACTATTCTGTGTGTAGTCCCATTAAACCAGAAGGGTCCTAGCCAAGTTAAATGTAGGTTTAATGATTTGTGGGTGGTAATCATATTTTCAAAGGCATAAAAATTTTTGAAAAGTCTCACTAAGCCAGTGGGAAGTAATGAAGTTTTTGGTTTTTGAAAGCCAGCTGTTCACTGAGTAGTCCCATTTTGGTTCCAAATTTTAAAGATGACCTTTCTGGCACATTATACTTAGCATGTGTAGTGAGATTGTTTATATGCCATATAACACCATATTTTTACTAAACATGGACTGAGTTATTCCATAATGGATATCTCCCTTTTCTGAAAGCTTTCACCATCAACAAGAGAATCTCAGATCAGATGAGAGAGATAAAAAGCTATTTTGCCTGTGGACATTAATTACTATATTGTTTTCTTGAAAAACCTGTAGCATTCCCATGTTTTTAAGTAAAGACTGACATTTTCTGGCTGGTTTTCTCTGAGGGGAGAAAAAAAGCAAGCTAAACGTCAGCTGAGTTGCAAGGCGTTGCAGGCAACAAACCTCAAATTGCAAGTGGTCAGCAGAGGTTTGTCAGAGGTTGGCAGCTAAATTTGCCAGAGATTCCTGCAACTGCAGCAAAGCCATGCCAGAGTAGGGCACTTGGGGCTTAGCAAGACAACCTTGCAATTCTTCCAGCTGGCAGCCAAGACAGATTTATTGTGAGCAGGAAAAAAAATCGTCACAGTCCTCCTTCCTAACAAGCGAGAGAGTGAAGTGGGAAACCACAAATCAGAGCAGAGAGAGAAAGCAAGTCCAACAAATGGGAACAACATGAAAGCAGACTGAGGAAGAAACAGCAGAGCTGGGAGGAGGTGTTGCAGGGAGGCAAGGACAGGACAAGGGTAGCAAGCTCTGAGGTGCCAGGGCAGAATTTGTGCTGTGACAAAAGGTTTCTTTCTACCCTCAAAGCTTTGGGTAATGTCCCAAAACCCATAGATTTCTTTATTACTGCACTTCTTTCAAGTAAGTATGGAAAAATGTGTGTCAGGCCTCCTGGGATCTAGATTGCACTTGCTGCCAGTACTGGTGATAGTACATATAGGAGAGCATTACTACTTGCATCTGATCTAAAGGATTTCAGCCTGCTGACATCGGAGTCAAAATTATTCTTCATGATAGAATTCTTTTGTTTGTTTGTTTTCTAATTTTAGTTCTTTCTAATCTAAGGCTGCCTTCAGAAACACAAAACAGGCATATGATTGTGCAATTAAAGGTTATACCAGAGGAGGCATGTAAAAATGGGAAATAAAGATTGCATGTGAATAATCTTAACTGTGAGAATCTTTCACTTTTAATGTCTTTACTCTGAAGTTTTAATATTTTTAGCACTGTTTCTATGTGCCCTGGCATATGTGTATTTGTAATCAGAAAAATTTATAAAACTACTTAGTAACTGCTACACTGCTACTTTCCTTTTCCTGCCTTTACCCACAGAGTTAGGTGACTGGGAATGTCTACTTTTCTGAATGTGCCTTGCAGAAATACACACAATGAATGAACAGACTTTGTTTTCTCAGTTAAATAATTCCTAAAATTACAAGTAGAGTACTGCATTTTGCTTTGGTGTGTTTCAGTTGTTTCACATGGCTTTAAGTTTGAACACTATTTTTTTTTCTCTTTTTTTTCTCTTTTTTTTTTCTTTTTTCTTTTCTTTTCTTTTTTTTTTTTTCTTGTTATTTTTACCAATCTGCCTGCTGCTAATTCTCAGCTTGTGGCAGAGGAACTGAGACATGAACATATGTTCTGAAAGAGAGGCTCTTTCACGTTTGGATTTCAGTAAGTTTTGTCACTCCTCAGACCCAATAACCTCACAAGTTAATTCCTTTTGCTTACACTGACATCTGTCGGTGAGGGCAGAGCTGATTAACTGCGGGGCTGGCTTCGTTGATGGCATAGCCCACAAACTGCTTTTAAATAAAGCAGAAGTTTCTTCTCTCTTCCCGCCATTTGATTTACAAGAAAGTGGAAACGTTTTTGGAGAATTGATAGAAACTTTGTTCACACAGATAAATTAAATCTCTAAATCTGGATATCTACCATTGTTGCTAACTAAAGTGCCTAAAGGACCACTGGGCCATTTAATCACTAAGAAGTCCATAAATAGAAGAACAATTCCTTCCTGCATAACCCAAAAAAAACCCAAAAAATATGTTGTTATAATGAAAAGGTGTTTCTGGAAAGAAAATATTATTCCCTAGTCAGTATGTGTGCACATCATAATTGTCCCCTACATTCTTGTAGACCTCTGCACTGAGACAAAGGAAAATAATATTCTTCTTCAAAATTTGAACTATAAGCTTTATTAAAC
Source organism: Cariama cristata (assembly GCF_000690535.1). NCBI lineage: Eukaryota > Metazoa > Chordata > Aves > Cariamiformes > Cariamidae > Cariama > Cariama cristata. The sequence goes on from NW_009628587.1 coordinate 10,673, forward strand.
TAAAGAAAACAGTAGCCATCTTAAGATCATCAACATTTTTACATTATTGTTTTATTCCATAACTTTTTCTTCTCTCATCTTTTGTTATTGCACTAAAAAAAAGTATGTATTGACTCCCACTTATTTTTATATTTATCATCCACAGCTGATTTTAACATTTAAAAAATTACCACTCTACAAACAAATATGCACAAAGTTTTAGATATGAAATTTCAGTTTCAAAATTGCAGGTAATATCTCTTTGTATGTATTTACCAATGTGACAGAAAACAGCTGGTCATTACTTTTGAGTCAAAACTGAAACATAAACTTCTGCCATTCTTGGGCCACATTGACATCATCTTTTTCTGTTTCTGGAAGGAAGTATTTGTTCCTTTGTTTGTACTCTTTTTAATAGTTTCTATTATGGAAATATTTTTGCAAGAAATATATTACTGTCTTTTCAAGGAACAAGTTTGGGGCACCTTTTGAAAGGAAAATAGTATCTAGGACAGTTCCTTAGTTTCACTTGCCTACAGTGAGAAGAATGCCACAGCTTGAGTAAACTGGAAAGCACGTCAATTCACCTACTTTCATTTTCGCAAGGGAGAAGTTCACATTTTATTCTTTTTTTTTTTTTTTTTTTTTCTCCCAGGAAGAAACACAAAGGGTATAGTGGGGTTTGAGAAAACATTCTGGAAAAGTGCAGCATTGTTGGACACTTACAGGTTGGCAACACTGTTTTCATAAACTTTGAAACAGGTAAAAGCAGATTGGTAAGTGTATTACAGGTCTATTTTAACTTAGTACACTGTGTGAAACAGACGATGTCTAAGAATAAAGAAAGAGTTGACTTCTATGTTGTGTTATTCAACTCCAGCAGTGAGATTTCATTATATATGTGGGTTTTTTTCTTTATGTGATTTTATTGTTTCCCTTAAAATTTTAATGAGAAGCAATTTCTTGTTTCTGTGATTACAAATTAAGTGGTACAAGATGTAGAGCTATGGCAGTCTTACATAGAGCTGTATCCTGCAGCAGAGTGAGTTCTCTGAGGTTGTGTTTAATCGTCCATGTCTGTTATTAGCTTTAAGTTCACATGGTAAAAGTGCAGCTTCTAAACACTAGTCAAGTATCTCTGATGGCTCACAGCATACAACATTAAAAGAAAGGGGATGGGGGGTGGAGTTGGGGTGTAAGGAGTCAACATCAGCTTAACCATTCCTCAGGCCGGTGGCACTGAGCATGGTACATTCATTGCATCTGAGCAACAATGCATGAATAACAGGGGCTGCACATAGGAAGAACATGCATGTTCTTTTCACCATGTGCGTATGGCAAACCACTCTGACCAAGAAATACAGTTAGACCACTTAAATACAGTTGAGGCTTTTGTAAGACTCCTGCATTGTTAAATTCTGCTACAAATCACTTACATATGCTTTAATCAAGAGCAAGGGGGCTGAAAGAATCCATTCACTATTTCAAAAGGGTGCATGAAAAACAGGTGACACCGACAGCATAGCAATCTCATGCTTTAATTTGCTATAGGGAACTTCACACCGCCACTGGAAAAAAAAAAAACAAAACAAACCCACACCAAAAAAGCCCAATCCACAAATGTGAAAATTATTCATCTGTTCTTGAAGAAGATTTTCACTTAAACCAATAACATTAATAAATTCTACAGTGTTATCTGATATAAGTCTAAGTCCACTGGCAGTTGTTTGAGTTATGATCTATAGCAGTTGATTTATCTGTAAGTGCATTGGTTATAATGATAGTGAGTGATTTCAGGTTACGAATTAAATCAAAGCCCAAGTTCCCTTCCAGCATGGATCTTCTTAAGACATTACAGAACTATTGAAGATAAAAACTGGCAAAATATGAAAACATGGTACCAAGAGAAAGCAGTGTTCTTTATTCATATATGCCCTATGGGGTCATCTTTATAAAATAAGCTGAGTCATTGATGGTTACTCTGTCTATCTTTCCTAAACTTAAGAGTTAAATTACCTAACAGATCGTCAAATGTACCAATAAGAGCTGATCCATTTTCTGGTAGGACATGTGTATATAAATGCTAGGGTGTCTAAGTGCCTACTGAAATGGGGTATTGACATTCACTTTTTCTAAGCAGCCATAGTTATGAGGGAAAAAACAAGACTACTAAAGTCACATAAGCATGTCAATAAAATGAAATTAAAATTACAGAAAGCTTGATAACAGGTTCATCATCAACATGTATCATAGACAATGTCTTCATAATATTGTTCAGCACAAATTCTCATCTGGATACTTGGAAGTGTTATTGATCTTTTTCACTGTGATCCTTTCCCCAAGAAGGCGGATGCCAGGAGATTTTATGGAATTGTTTTTTAGTCATTTAGCCACTGTTTTTCTTTTTTTTTTTTTCTTTTTTAATTTTGTCCTAAGAACTACCGCCACCAGCAGTCTCAGATTTGTGTGAGTCTTTTTTGAGCCATACTGTTACCAACTGCTTAGATTTGAAATTTCTGTACATTTTTACAGCTTCTCTTTTTCAGATCTTTCTTACATTTATTTTGTTTACTTCTCCCCAAGAAAAAAAAAAAAAAAAAGAGAAAATGAAAAATCATTGTTTTCTAATTCCCTTCCTTTGTCAGCAGAAAATATAAACATTCCTCTATTTTGAAACCTGAAAATGGCTTTGGCATTTTCAAGATGCTTTGAAAGTAGTCTTTCAACTCCGTGAACCATTCTAGGTAAGATGAGTGCCAATTACTTCCATAATGCAAACACATAACCTCAAATTTCATTTATAATCTGTATAAATATAAAAATTACTTTGTATATTACATCACAGAAAGAGAGAGGGATGTTACCCTAGTAACAGATAGATTAAGAGCTAGGTTTGTTCATATCTGAGTGGCTTTTCCCCACAGGTCATGTTGACACCAAAACAGACAGGGAAGTGTGAATAGGCCACAATTACATTTTTTTAGCCTCATAAGATGATACAAGACAGAGATATTTCTATCGGCTAAAAGCCACTACTTGCTAGAAGAGAGTGAAAGCAAGGGAGCTCTCCATATGGACTCATAGGCTATGGTGTTGTGCACTGTTGATGCAAGAGTTTAGAAAACAGTGTTGTTTAAACTTTCTGAGGTAGTCAAAATTAATTTTCAAACATCACATTATAGTTTCTTTATGTCAAATTACATAACTAATAATTCAGTAACCATATTATGCTTTTTTCAAAGACACATTATTAAATATAACCTATACAATTTTACTTTTTTCATAATTTAGAGTGGATAAAGTCAATGATACATTAGGAACAGTTTAAACTGCAAAATATGCAGTATAATTATGCATGTAATTAGATAACAGGGTTGAGGAAATACAAGAAATGTAGTAACAACTGTGCGTAGACTTCAACGCTATTGTCAGCCCCATCTATCCATCCTCAAAAGGGGCTGGGGGCTTCTGTAGTCACCAGAATAAACTAGTGTTAGAAGAGTTTAAATCCAGCATGACCTTTTCCCCTTGAGCCATGAATAGTCTTCTTTAAGAAATGTGAATAATAATTATTATATCCTTATTTTCATGCATATTTATGAAAACAAAGGTATATTTAACTGAAATCATGGTACTAAATTCCACTAGGGCCCATAAGATGTGAGCAGGTTTTTAATTTTCTTAATTAATATTCCTCACTTAAGTCATTTGACACTTAGCCATCTGACCATTTATGAGTGAGGAGAGAGAGAAAGAGAAAGAAAAGCTAGTTCAAAAAAAGTTCCCCAGACCAGCAACTTTTTGATAGTTTCAGTCTACCTGGTTTAAGTCTCTTGAAGCCAGAAACCTGAACCCAGATAACCTACAAAACCAGAACAACATTATGCTAAGAAAGCATTAGTTTTGTCGTGTATGCTCCTTCTTTGCACTGATAGGATATGCTATCTTGCACCTGGTTAAGTTATAGATAAAGTCATCTATTTTCATTACATACACACTAGCAGCAAGTTTTCAATACATGAGTACATTTGTGATGTAACACAAAGTACAGAAAAATTATTACAAATCACACAGATTAACTCAGCAACTAAAGAAGTACTGATGAAATAAGAGGGAGGCCACTGTGTTTTGGGTTGGCTCATACAGTTGAGGAAATTCTACTTCCCAGAAAAATTCAAGGCTGTGAGAGCATAAAACCAACATAACTTCTTTACCCTGAATCTTCTTCTTAGAGGTGCAAATACTCTTACCTCCAGGGTTTCTCATTTTCTAATCAGGAAACCTTACGGAAAAAAACCCACAGTAACTCTACTAAAATCTCACAAAACAGTAAAAATGTGTAATTATATCTGGAATCTCACAAGAACAGTTTCTCAGAAAAAGCTGCCACAATCCAATGAATATTCTCACTGTTTATACAGGTGGGATCCTTGCTGCCTTTGGCAGAGAGAGGAAGGACTCCCTTTCACAGCAGTTCTTATGACTTCTGGTTCTTTTCAGTAGCTCAAGTTTACCGGGGGAGGCAGTTTGAGGATTGGGTCAGGAAACTTTTGTATGTCAGTCATTGTGAGAGAAATAAAATAGAGCATGTCGTGGCAATATAGATATTCAGTCAATTGTTCATTCATCCTACATGCATTGAGTTCCCCAATTGCTTTTGCTAATGTATAGCATTCTAATGCTAGTCTGCAGGGTTGATGGACAATGACATGATAACATGTCTCTTACCTTTGGTTTTGCTGTTGTTGCTATTTTTGAGCATTCCACCCTGCCAGCTAGCCAAACCTTGTTAAGACAAGGTTTCTTTGCAGCCATGCTAAGGAGGAACTGCAAAACTCTGAATTATTTGTGTACATAGCGGCAGTTTTACCTTGAAATGTAATAATGTTTTAATTTGCATGAATGTTTGATACTTAGCTAGAATTTGAATTTCACATAAATTCATTTGTTACCTCAGGATTAAAGCACTTAGTTCTACTAATTGGTTCCTCCCTCTCTGTCTCTTTACCTTTCCTCCCTCATAATTGCCACTTAAAATTTTAGCTGAATACAGTAACTTTGAGGATAAGAGCAAAAAATGCCACCAGAGCAATGAGAAAGAGGCGTCAAATCTCTGTAACAGTGAACAGTCGTTTGCTACTTAATCCTAGGTCTTCTACCACATCTGCACAAAGCGGAGTATACTTACAGTGCTTTTTAGAAATACCTGACCTAGTCTCATTTTATCAGAATTCAGTTTGCTCATTTCCAGGACACACTATCCTTTGTAATGCTCTGGGAGGTTTTGCAATGTATGACATTTCCAGCAATCGAAACTTGGAACAGGCAAACTTTTCTCCTCTCAGTTTCCATTTGTTTAGGGTTGGATTCTGCTTGCCTTTTGCTTCTTTGTTTTTCTGGAGAGTGTTTCTGGGAAAACAGGAAGTTCTTGAACCTGACAAGACATTTAGTCTGAGCAATTTGCTCAGAAAAGGCAGAACAGAGCAAAGCTCCAGCAGCTAATGTCACAGGCAAGGTTTTTGATGATACTGAACTGGAAGTCTCATTAAATAATAAAGGACAATGTAAAATATAATCAGATTCAGATGACTGGAGTCATTTATGTACCTGCCTAATAGAGTGCAAATGGAGTTCACTGCAGATTCAAATACATTAGTAAATTCTAGAGTAAAGGATCACAAGGTATGAAATAAATAGTAAAGTGTGATAATAAACCAACAAGGAAATAGATTTCAAGGAAAGTGTAGGAAAACGCTGTACTGAAAATATCAAACTGTCAGCTGCAATGAAGAAAACAGCCAGGAATATTTCTTGGACAATATTCAAAAGAGAAGGTTTAACATAAAATAAACACTACAAAGAGCCGTATATAGTGCTTCTCATGAAGAATGCAGCTGTCATACCATTATGCCTCTCTTGATTTGTCTTATAACAAAATATTGAGAAAATTGAACCTATTATTGCTGGGAAAGAGGAAGAAGATTTTATAAGTTCTTAGTTTCAATCTTTTGAAAATTTAAAGGGATTGATAATATTAATCCCCATTGTACTTAGTAGTTATATTTCTGCCTTGGAGAAGTTCGCCACCTGAGGAGTAGTAAATCACTAAAATTTTTCATAGGCCCCAAACTGGTTTTTATTCAAAAATTAACTTTGAAAAAGAGAAGGTTTAAACAACTACTTCCTTCTAGATTAGGTCTTTTCTCTGCTGTTTTCCAAGTTTGTGCTTGAGCATGTACATTTTAATCCTTTCATTACTGCCATATGACCTGTCTCATTTTTGTCACTTTAAGTGAATGGATGTCATTATTTCTGGTTCTGACTTTCACCTTAAGGTGCAGTATTTGAAAATAAACTCAGATAGTGCTCTATGGTAACTAGAAAGCAGGATCTTGGAAGAGCTTATCATTTATTTTTCAGGTATGACAGGAAAGTGGATACCCAGAGGGGTGAGTTAGTAGCTAGAATCACTTGTACCAGTGCAAACTTTCTGAATTTGCACACTAAAAATTTTCATCAGCTTTAGTCTCTGCTCTCACTTGGATTCCAGCCTGTGTGGTGCCAGAGGGATTAGTGTGTGGAATTACATCACACTTCTGTAAGGCTCTACCACCAGTGACAGGGTAAAGCAGTACTAAAAGAACATTTTGAAAGGAAAATCCTACAGACTGTTCTATACAGACACAGGTTATAAGAATGTGCTTTTCTTTTTTTAGAAAAGGAAACTTTTCTTTTTCTTTTGCAAGAAGGTTGCAACTAATGGGCTGTAGTCAAGACGAAATGATAACTTAGAAGAGGGGCAAGGACTGCAGCTAAGGTTGCATGTTTTATTAGAGCATGTGATGGAGCTGGGAAATGCATAACCTTAGGGCAGAGAAGGGCAGGCTTGGAAAGAGGTAGCAGACTTCAGTAATCACTCTGGATATAGCCGTGATTATTCAGGTGGACAATGGGAGGAAACGATGTGTGCTAGAGAAGAATGGTAGTAAAGAATCCAGCAAACACATTAGCGCATATATTAGATAATACATATAAATAATATCCAGGAGCAGCTTTTTCTTGTGTTTTTGAACATAGAAATGTGCCTGTGGTTGACTCTGTCCAATAGCATCCAGTTGCTTTTTCCTGGTTGTTATTGTCTTTTAAGTTGCTTCAAGCTTGAATGCCAATTAAAGTGATCCAGAATTTGAATCAAGTTTTAAAAAAACAGGAACCATTTGGTAACATTATGGCACATAGGACACACTGAAGAAAGTTGCAGAGGTTCATCCCAGCTTGGCAGAGGAGTGTGCTCTACAAACAGCAGCTGGAGAGGAGAATAATTTTTTTTTTCCAGCCAAAAATGAGGCTTGTAAGAAGAAAAACGCTTCTCATAGATTAACTTCCTTACAGCAATAGCTATTTAGAATCAAGTGTTTTCTTTTTGCTTGTTAGATATTAAATTTCCTCTTTTCCAACTGCTTAATCATCATCAGTAATCCTCTCTACATTGTGATTTTGAAAGGGTACAGTACACAGAGCATATCCCGAATTAGAGGAATGGACTCTGTCCCTCTACCAAGCTTCCTTTACTTGTTAAAATAAAGTCCTCACCTGAGAGTAGGCAACAAGCTTGTATTCAATAAATGAATAGGGAGACTTCTATTTTTTTAGCTTGAGTGTGATTCTAACAACTACTTACTAGACTGTGGTAGGTTGAGCAGAGTCATTTCTGTTTTGTGTCTCTGAAGGGGTACTGGCCACTTCATTGTTTATAGTTCTTTAAAACTACTAATTGGGTGTGTATATGAATGTAATAAATTAAATAAGGAAATATTATTTTGGAAATTTTTCTTGAAGATTCAGAATATATCTTGCATAAGCTTACATATAAATGAAAAGTAGACATTTGTTTGCCTAGGATTACATTTGGTCTTAATTTACCATATTATGAAACAATAAAACTATATTTATTAGTGTTTTCTGGGATATGACTGTCTTTTTTGGTGTTGATGACTTTTGGCTTCCTAATTCTCTCATACAATGACTAGAAAGGAACAATTATAAAGGGAAAAATCCCACTCTTTTAAAAATATGTTATTAAATATTTTCATTGTGGTGTTATAGTGGTTATACTTTGGCTAAATATACCTTAGACCCATAGTAAATGTCTCTTTTTTCCAAAAAGTCCTTTTTCCCCCCTTTTTAATAATGGTAAGATTTGTTGAGACTTAACTGTCTGAATAAGCATTATAGCCATAACACTTCAAGAAAAAAAGGCAAAATAATAAGAACTGTCTTAACTGATATTTCAGATACAGAGTTACATCTCTGGCATCTGTTCAAGTTCAGAAGGAATAATGAATGAAATTGTTCAAACTTCAGAAGACAAATGCATTTTGTTATATAAAAAATATAAGCAATCCTTCTGGAAGCCATCAGCTCTTAGGAAGTGGCGCAGTGAGTCATAATTAATAATTTACAAAATCATTTTAGGATCTTAATATTATTTTTGCTGTTTAATTTATGTTCATTTTAACAACTGAACTAGGGGTTCTGCTCCACAGTTACCATAAATTACCTCTTAGAATAAAAGAAACATAAAACTGCAGTTTTTGAAAATGTGATTCAGATTTGAGGGTGTGTCAGAATTTCCAATATTTTCTACTGCTCCTTCATATGGCAAACGAAGTGTCCAAGTAACTCAAAACGCACAATGAAAGGAGCTGGTGTTGTTTAACCTGGAGAAAAGGAGGCTGAGGGGAGACCTTATGGCTCTTTATAACTACCTGAAAGGAGGTTGCAGTGAGGTGGGGGTTGGTCTCTTCTCCCAAGTAATGAGTGAGAGTATGAGAGGAAATGACCTCAAGTTGCACTAGGGGAGGTTTAGATTCAATATTAGGAAAAATTCATTCACCAAAAGGGTTCTCAAGCACTGAAACAGGCTGCACAGGGAAGTGGTGGAGTCCCCATCCCTGGAGGTATTTAAAAGCCTTGTAGATGTGGTGCTTAGGGACATGGTTTAGTGGTGGAGTTGGCAGTGCTAGGTTAATAGTTGGACTCGATGATTTTAAAAATCTTTTCCAACCTAAATGATTCTATGATTCTATGTTTCTATGTTCTCTGAGTGACCATTGCTTTTAGAACTAGTTGCAGTTCAGTTACAGAGTTACTGGCCTTAAGTTGCCAGGTACATTGTTTAAAGTTGCCAGATGGATCCGTGTTCCTGTGCTGTCAATCAGCATAGTTTGACAGAGCTCAGCACTATTTCTTTCTTCTTCAGCATTTTGTTTCTTTCTCAATTTTTTTTTTTTTTTTTTTTTTTTTTTTTTTTTTTTTTTTTTTTTTTTTTGTGTCCAGCTATCTTTTAGTGCTGAAATGACAGACAGATCCAACCTCTATGCACCAGGTATTAGGTATATTAGGTATCTCCTCACTACACTAAGTAAGACTTTATACAACAAAATGCTATGACTAAACCAGGATTGGAGTCCTTGATCAACCCACAGGCAAAAAATTGCAAACATTTCAGTATCAAGACACAAAAGTCTGGGTTTACGCAGTGGATTGAAAAGCATGTGGTACCTCTACTGCTGGCACAAAGTACTATCACTTCACTGAAATCAGTGAAGCATTGACAATTTACACTGTCAACGACCTTCACCTTGGCTCTAAATGTATTTGCATTTTAGAGAGAAACTGAAATCTTGCATTTAGTGACTGTAGCTGTTCTTTGTTGTTTAATTAGAATATTATTCTTATTTTAGGCTGCTGATGAAGAGGAGTGATCAAAGTCTTACTCTATGATCTCTTCAATGCTTATAGCTCTCACTGCCCACGTGATTGCTTTTTAAACCCCTGAAACCTGCGTCAAACATACACGTCAACTAATTAATTCTATTTTCTTGATTTTATTCCTGCCATTGGTAAGCAGCTGTGGAATATTTATTTTGGAATATTTGTCTTTAATGTGAAACATGGTGTTCTAGTCTCCAGAAAAGAACATCTTCAAACAGTTAGATGAATATGAATTATCATAGTTTCCAGAAAAAGACCTCTTGAAACAGTATGATGAGTATGAATCATCAGACACCCTCGAGGTGATAAAGACCAACCACATGTATTAGCAAGAGAACAACCAGTGGGTGACAGGAATCACAGAATCATAGAATAGCTCAGGTTGGAAGGGACCTTGAAAGATCATCCAGGATAAATTTTCATGGGGAAGGGAGCCTAGGTGAGATTATCTAGTGCCTTGTCCAACTGCATCTTGAAAACCTCCAGCAATAGAGACTCTATCATGTCTGTGGGGAGGTTGTTCCAGTGAATGTTCTCATTGTAAAAAATCTCTTTCTCATATCAAGATGAAACCTCTCCTGGTGCAACTTGTACCCATTGCCCCTTGTCTTCTCCATGAGGCTCCTTGTGAAGACAGAGCCTCTGTCCTCTTTGTACCCACCCTTTAACTACTGGAATACTATAATAAGATTCCCTCTGAGCCTGCTTTTCTTCATGGAGAAAAGATCTAACCATTTCAGCCTTTCCTGACAGGGTAGGTTCTCCAGTCCTTTGATCATCTTCTGTCCATATCTTTCTTGGATTGTGGGAACCAGAACTAGACACAGTACTCCAGGTGCAGCCTGACAAGAGTTGAGTAAAGTGGGATCATCATGACTCTATCTCTGCTAGTAATGTCCCTGCAGATGCAGCCCAGTATCTGACTTGCCTTTGTTGCTTCAGCAGTGCACAGCTGGCTCACATTTGGCTTGTTGTCCACTAGGACCCCCACATCCTTTTCAGCAAAGCTGCTCCCCAGCCACATAGATCCTAGCCTGTTCTGGTCTCTTCAGTTATTCTGTTCCAGGTGCAGGACTTTGCACTTGTCTTTGTTAAACTTCATACTGCTCTTGCTAGCCCACTCTTCCAGCCTGTCCAGGTCCCTGTGTAAGATGGGTCTCCCTTCTCACATGTGCACCTCACCACCCAATTTGATGTCAGCAGCAGACTTGGTGAGGATGCTTTCAACCACAACATCCAGATCATTTATGAAGACTTTGAACAGCGTGAGGCCCAGTATCAAGCCCTGGGGGATCCCACTTGTGACAGGCTGCCAGCCTGTGTAAAAAATGTTGATGGACACCCTTTGAGTGCAACCTGTTAGCCAATTTCTGCCCCATCTTGCAGACCACTGGTTCAATCTGTGTCTTGTCAGTTTCTCAGGGAGAAGGCTGAGGGAAACACTGTCAAACACTTTGCTGAAGTCCAGGTAAACAAATTTCACTGCTCTTCCCATGTCAACCTAAGATATTATTTTGTTGTAGAAGGTGATCAGGTTAGTCTGGTATTATTTGTCCTTGGTAAATCTGGCCTGGCTTTTCCCAACTGCCTGCTTCATTAGTAATAGCTGATAAGAGGATGTGTTCCATTACTTCCCAGGGGCTGAAGTAAGACTCGTGGGCCTGTAGTTTTCTGAGTCTTCTTTTGAGCCCTCCTTGTAGATGGATATGACATTTGCCCTCTTCCAGTCAGCAAGGATGTCTCCTGATCTTCACAACTTTTTGAATACTATAAACAGTGACCTTGCAACAAAGTCAGCGTCTTAACACCCTGAGGTGGATTCCATCCTGGCTCATAGATTTACGTGGGTTGAGCGCTTGCAAGAGCCTGCAGACCCGCCCTTCCTCCACTACTGGTGAGTTGACACGAGTTGTCATAACTACTTGATCCTCTGATCTGATGTCCAGCAATGCCAGTAAAGTTATAGGCAAAGAAGGTATTGAGAACCTCTGCCTTGTCAGCATGGGCCTATGTCTTCCCTGTGCTTCTGTTTACTGCTTATGTATGTGAAGAACCCTTTCCCATTCTTGACATCTTTGGACAATTTTGGTTCTAGCTGAGCCTTAGCCTTCCTTACTGCATCTCTGCATGCCTTAGCAAGGTTCTTGTAGTTCTTGATGGTTATTTGGCCACCTTTCCGTACCTGGTATGCTTCTTTTTTGCTTTTAAGCTCATCCAAAATCTGATTGTTAAGCCAGGATGTTCTCTTTTTCTGCCTTCCTCCTTTCCCTCTGTAAGGGATGGACTGTTCTTGTGTTTTCAGGAGGCTGCTCTTGAATAACACCTAGCACTACCAAAATCCTTTTCGCTCCAAGAGTGCTTTCCATGGAATCCCTCACATCTGACCTCTGAGGATATTAAATTGAGTGTCCTAAAATCCAGAGTCTTTTTCTTGCCGCCAGCCTTCAGTGTGCTCAGCAGGATTTTAAACTCCGCAATGTTGTGGCCGTTGTGCTACCATTTGGTAGCTATGTTTTCAAGATGATTTTCTCTGCATGTGAGCAGTAAATATAACAATGCACTGTTCCTAGTCAGCATGTCCAGCATCTGTAGCAGGAAGCAGTCCTCAATGCATTCCAGGAACCTGATGCTGTACTGTTTTCTCAACAAACATCCGGGTAATTGAAGTCACCCATGAGGACCACGTTCTGTTGGTCAAAGACTTAATAGAGCAGTCAAAGCAAAGTTTTATCAGCCTTGTCATCCTGATTAGGACATCAGTAACAGATACCTAATATAAGATCCCCCTTGGTGATAATCCCTCTAATCTTGATCCAAAGGCATTTAATACAACTTTTGGGGTCTCCATAGCTCACCTCCATACATTCAAGTTTCTTTTTTACATAAAGTGCAATTCCACCTCCTCTTCCTCCCTTCCTATCTTTCAAAAAGAGTTTATAGCAATCCATTGTGGTATTCCAGTCATGTGAGTTTTTCCACCAAGCTTCTGTGATTCTTCTCATGTCGTAACACTCAGACCAGGCACAAACCTCCAGTTCTTCCTGTTTGTTGCCCAGACTGTGTGCGCTGGTTTACATGCACTTGAGGTGGCTAGACTTAGGGGTTTTGCCTTTGGAAAGGGTTGGGGAGCATTCCTTACTGCTCTGGTAGGTCACTTGTCCACCCTGATGTTCGTGGATACACAGGTGTTACAGTTTTGGACACCATCCACCCAAGTTCATTAATTTAAAGCACAGTTCACTAAGTCAGCAAAGATTTTCCTGCCTTTTCTTGATAGGTGGATCCCATCTCTCCCCAAAAGGCTTCATTCATTGATGAATGTTCCATGATCATGGAAACTAAAGCCCTGACAATGACACCAGCCATGAAGTCAGGTATTGATCTGCATGATGTGTCACCTGCACCCCTATCCCTGACTGGCAAGAAAAAGAAAGTCACTTGAGCAGCTATTCTTTTCACTTGGGCCCCCATGGATCTGAAGTCCTGCTTGATCTTGCCCAGGTGTTGCTTTACTATGTCATTGCTGCTCATATGGAAAAGAATTAGGGGATAGTAGCCTGTGCTTTTAACCAGTTATGGCAGTCTCTCTGTGACATCCCTGGTGAGTAAAAAAACTCCCTTGACTGTGTATCAGCCTGACAGTTGGGTGCCTCAGTGCCTCTCAACAGAGGCACCCACTACTTGCACTCACCACCTCCTTTTGCAGCTTTCAGTATGTGCTGCTGGTATGATTTCGACCTGTAAATCTTACTCGCTGGTTTTATCTGTTCTGTTGCTGGTTGGTATATACGAGGAAGGGGAGTGGAGCAATATCCTGTTCCCAAGTGTCACCAAAGACCATGGCATCTCATCCAAGGTGCTGTCTGTTCACTGTTGAAGGTCTTTATCTGGTAGCCTGTGGAGATCAGTGCCACAGGGCCTAGTATTTCTTCTTGCAGAGTCTCAAATAATACACTATTCCTTGTTCACCCTCCCTAATGAAGCCTGCTAACTTTCTCCTGCAGCTCCTCCACCTGCTGCCTGACTCCACCACAGCACATACCCTGCACAGATGGCCACGAGACTGGAGTGTAGTCTTTGCAGTAGGAGTTATGCTCCTCCATTCAACAGTGGCAATGCCATGTGTGGGGTGCTGTATCCACTTTAGGGCTCTCCAGTAAAAAAGAAAGATTGACAAACTGGAGAGTCCAGTAGAGGACCTTGGTACTGGTAGTGGTTGGGAGTTCATGGCCTATGGGGAGAGGCTGGGGGATCTGGGCTTGATTTAGCCAGAAAGGAGAAGATGAAGGGGGAGATAATCAGAGCCTTTCTCTTCCTAAAATCGGGGTGAGGGTCAAGGTTTAGAGAAAGAATGGAGCCACATTCTCCCCTGGGTTGCCCAGTCAAAGGACAAGCTGTAAAGGTCACTAGCTGCAGCAAGGCAAATGACAACAGGAGTAAAAGAAAAAGCCTTCTCTATCCAAAGAAGGGCTGTGGAAGCCTTGGTGACTTTGACCACTGAAGGTGCCTTGCAACCTGCTGCCACATCAGAAGTAGCTGTGCTTCAAGGGAAAGACCAGAGTAGATGTCTTCCAGAGGCACCTTCCAACCTCAATTATTCTATGATCCTCAATTCAGAAATAAAGCTGAAGGGGTAGGCTACTAGAGATCAGAAAGAGTCTGAAATCACTGAGAGAAAAATTTGTAGTTGTAAGTGGAAATTCATACTGTGAAGTTGCTACTTATTAAGCAGTGCTTCAGAAAAGGATCTTGAGGGAATAGCACAATAAACTTGCATTGGCGAGGTGATGTTTATACAGCTTCTGCCCTCCTCCCTAAATTTCTGTGGTGCACTAGCAATTTGTATATAGGACATAAGAAGTAAATTCTCTGTTGTACTTGATGTTTTGAGGTCTCAGCTTGGGATCTTGCTCTGTTTGGAGCATTGTGATATATGAAATAGGTAAACAAGCTGGAGAGAGTCCAGAGGGGAGAAGTAAGAATGGTGGAGGTTTAGGAAATACTTCCTTTGAGGAAAGGTTGATAGATGTTCTTTATAATTTATTTAGACTAACAGCTAACAGAGAGGTTCAAAGCATAGTGTATTGTGATAATATTCCATTACAGAAAAAAAGTATCACAAAGGTAGAATGCTCAATAGTTTCTGTGGAGAAAGAAGGAAGATACAGGCTTAACTTACAAAAGAGATGAAGCTTAGATCTAGACAAATACCCAGCTTTTAAAGTGGTGAAACAGTCAGAGGATATCCAGAAGCTGTGGATGTTTTCAACAAAATGCCATTTTCTAGAAAACCTAGCAAGGTTTCAGAGCAACATCAGTGAGCACTGCAAAACAAATTGTATTTTTATGATTCAAATGTATTAAATGTTTACAATTTAATTTTAAATAAAAGCCTAGGCAATTGTATTACAGTATTTGACAGCAAGATTAGCTACCTATGCTCAGAAATAATGTATGCTGATTAAGCATTGTGTAAGTATACGATCAAAAAACTGAATTTCTTAAATGCTAAGCTAAATTTTGAGCAAGAACTAACAAAGCTATCAGAATGACATACAAATATTTTCGTTTTTAAATAATTTAAATCTAACATGAAGTCTTCCAAATGAATTTCACTTATTTAGTATAACTTATTAGATTATATCTATCCATTTTCAAAATATTATTTTAATCTTTACAACACTGTTTAAATCAATATAAGTTCACAATTGAATGAGGATTCAAGGTATAGTAGAATTCTTATTAGAAATTATATTTACTTTTAATCAAAAGGATACTCACAGTTGTAAATAAATAATTTCATGATTACTTTCTTACCTAATGACTGATTGAAATTTGTTTATACAACTAGTTTTCTGAGTTATCCTTAACGCAGAAAAAGGCCTGACAGCAATCCTATGTACAAAATCCATTTTAAAGAGCAGAATTTGACAAAGAATGTGGAATTCTATGAAAATTTTTCCCCAGTTTTGGTAAGCCTTTAATACGATTGTCATAATGTAATATAAATTGACCACTGCCACAGATGTGATGTATTTGCATTCACAAAGCTCCAGGCAATTTTTTATTTCAATTTCCCATGAGTCAAACAAACACGACATTCAAAATTGCATGCCATAGTGTGATTATCTGGGGAGATACTTCAAGTTATCACACTAATATTAATTCTGAGCAGAAACTAGGTTAACAAGGTCATACAACACTTGTTTTGGAACCAAACTTAGATTGAGTGTTCACAGCTGTGTTTGAGTGACAGCAGTGCAAAATGTAGTATAAATACCACAGTTGCAGGTCAAAATATATTAAAGAACATTATGCTGGAAGATCAGCCTTCCAGAACTAGCAAATGCCATATTTTTCAGCTCAATCTGCAAAGTCTGGATCACAAGCTTCTGTATTTGCTCCAAGAAAAGCATATATTAGAGTTTTAGGACTAACAGTGCTATGAAGTCATGGATAAGTAGTTCATCTCAGGCCCTTACCCCTCCAGAGGTGAGGGAGACATAGATGAATCCTAGACCTCCTCTCAGAGACTTAGGTTGGCACTCTCAAGATAATCTGGGTCTTTTGGAGCTTTGTGCAATATTGGGTGAGGAAGGGGCTGCTGGTACCTGTCCTCCAGCTGCTGCTAGACAGGCACTGCTGCCTGGGGAACAAGTAGGGTCTTGGGGATCTGCTGTAAGCAGTCATCCCCAACTGTCCTCTCCCCTTCTCTGCCACAATGGGCATATGAATGTTAAAACATTCCCGTTGCAACATACTGTTGCTTTCATGTCAAGAACCTTAGGTCAGACTGTCCAGTTTTATTTCCATGCTACCAGCATTTTGCTTTGGGAAGAGAAACAACAATTTGGCTCCTGTTAGACCTTAACTAAATTTGATCAGAATATGTGGATGAGAAAGGGGTAAAGGCAGCAGGGGTTAAGTGAAGAGTTTCATTAAAAATGTTAACTTGAGGCATACCAGTGAGGCATTGTAAGACTCTTCTTCATAAAAATTGATCCGGGAGCTTTTATAATTTTCTGGCATTCTTAATTTAAAAACATGAATTATGGCTTAAGTCTAAAAAACAAAGTCTTCAAACAACAGAAAAAAAAAAGTCTCTTTAAATGTGTTATAGTCCACGGATGCTGTTATTTTTCCATGAGATTTTTAGGGTAGGGTCTAGGCAGCCATTCAGCTACACATTCGTTAACCCTTTTCCAAACAGGGAGGTTAATTCTCTGCCCCATTCTGTGATCTTCTGCAGCCAGGGACACTTTCCTTTGAGATTTATTCTTCAGCCCTCCCCTCACAACTGATATATTTATTATCACATGTTATTATCTGATATATTAACCAGTACATTTGTTGTCATACTCCAAAACTTTTTTGTGTATATGAATTCTTACTATTCAGCTTTTGCTTCCTCTATGACTATTTCTGTTTCTCTTCTGCTGAGACTTAGTCCTTATGAACACTTAAACATACTTAGAACTTTCAAATGTCAATCTTTGGTTTTATTTTTGCATTTCAAAATACAAACAGATTAAATTGGTTGCAACTGCAGAAGTAGCAGGTGGTTGCATTTAGTAAATAAAGTTTCATTGTACCACACAAAGAGTTCTCTATTAACCTGGATTGCATCACTTAAGGATTCAGACCTCTGTAATGTCCATCTCACAATGTTTTCAAAGGAGTGAAAAAAGGAGTCTTGCCTGGTCTTGTGATGAGAAAGTGAGGCTAATTGCTGGAGAATCTGTCAGATGGTGCTTCAAAGGCAAAGACAATCCCTGTAGACCCCACAGGACACTCTGGATTGCCCCATGCAACAAACATTTCCTGTAACCCCAAAACTGACTTACATATATCCAAAAGCTACAAGCTAGATTTCTAGCAGAGGCCAGGGTAATTGTTAAATAAATATGACACCAGTGTATCAGATGAGTTGATTTTGTAAAATGGATTGTGATTGGTGATTCATAACCACAGATTTAGAGCAGCTGTTAGAAAATCAGAGAAATAAGCATGGACACACTTTTACACAGTGTTCATTTATGGCATTATTACATCATGACATAGCATTGGAAGTGATTGAGAGGATCGGGAGCTCAGCCTCTCGTGCCCTGTCCTAGCTAGTCTTCTCCAAAATTAGAATGCTACTTTTTATTCCTCTTGCTCGTAATAGACAGTAATTATTTATTCAGCTAATTAAGGCAGATTAGGCTTAATGTATGACAGCCTGGAGATTAGGAAATGACAGAGATGGGTTCAAAACATCAGACTAATCTTCTGTTTCCATTGTTCCATATTTTTGAGACAATCAGGATGATCTTCTGTTTGCAGTCTTTAGTGTGATTACAGTACTTACTATTTGATTTTATTACAGCACTTCACGTTTGGTTTTGGATTTGGGGATGGACTACTTCCAAGTTGTTAGTATCAATTAAGATTAATAATTATAATTGTTTATTTCACAAATTACTCTCAAACATTGACATGTCTTTTATGCTAAGAACGTTCCATACTAGATTTCTGTCTTTGTAAACTGTTACAATTCTACAGAGCCAGAAGATTCTGGGTCTGCCATTACTTGTGTTACACACTCAAGTTTTGTTACAAGTCGTGTTGCATGCTCCCACTTTGGGAGGACTATTGCCAAGGCAGTATCTTTAACATTCACCTGTTACAGTAGTAGTTTATAGTAGAGAGCATGTGTATTTTACCACTAGCTCACAAAGAAAATATGGAACAAAAGGAATTTACCGTGAGGATATGAAAGGCTGTAAGGACCGACGTTTAGAGAAAGGGTTTCTTGGCATAGACTTATACATCTCTTTGTAAAAATCTCTGTTTTATTAAAATCAGCCACTAACCTCATTTCTTTACCTCCTTGATTCCTTGTCCAAGAAAAGAGGCAGTTCTAAATCCAATACTCTAATACAATTGTCAGTATAAATCATTGGGAACCCAGAGCAAGCCTTTGGAATAACATCTGAAATTAATTTGGCAGCTGAGGCACGTAACTGACACCTGAGATAAAGTAATAGAAAGCTATAAACTCCTAATAAATGATTCTGCATCACCACAGATATTCAGCCTACTTACACTTAGCCAAACAAGAGCACAGGGCTTTACATGTAGCAATAGTTTAGCCATACACTTCAGGTTAGCTTGATTATGTGCTGGAATATAAGAAATTGTCCAGAAACAAAATTAACTTCCTTGCATTGTAAGATAGTTATGTATGAGCCATCCTTGCAGAACCATTGTGTATTTTTGCCACAGTATTGGTGAGTTAGTGCATGAAGGATAGTGAAAGAAGAGAGTGAGCAAACAGAAAACTCCTTTTCTTTGGGATCACTCAGACTAAAACCTCCTTATTGGAAAGACTTTTCACTCAGGATGCATTGTATGGGGTACTCCAGGCTAACGATAGTAATTTTTTGACTGGCCATTGCATTGTTGCATCTTTTCTCTGCTTTTGATACCTGATATGTAGCATTGTTTTCTGACATTTCTGTTAAAATGGTGGAATTATCACTCAGATGTTCACTGTTGTTCTAGCTTTCAGTAATAGAAATACGGAGGCCCTATCAGGAGTTTTTCTCAGTGTCTTCATTATCTCCACTATCAAATTTTTAAATAGCACCAGAGATGTTTGTGTTCACCTGTGGTGAAGGACTAGCAGTTTTATGAAGGAAGGTATTCTTTGCCCTTTAGAGTTTCTTGTGGACATAAAGGAAACACAACGTTATGAGGTTTGGAGTGATGGGAGTCATGTCCTCTACCACTGTGATCCCTGAACTGATTGGCTGGGTGCTAAACAATCTTTGTGAGAAAACAGTTCTTTAATAAAAATAACTGGATCAAATGTAGTGAGGCTTGGGGATTAATTCTGGGGACAAAAGATAAGTACATGACGTTATTTATCTTGCAACCACCACCGACTTACTTCTCATCAAGGACTGCAAAGTATGGTGTAGATTAGATTTTCCTTCACGATTTCAAATGGTGAGAAGAAATACCTTTGCCTGAGAGCTGCTTGGGTTCAGGTAAAGAGAGAAACCTCCATCCTGTGTGAATGCCAGTTAGACCCAATTATAATCCAATTGATTTTTCTTGGTATTAAAAAACAATAACAAAATCAATGCAAAATACAACTCCATTACCAATTTACGTCTAATTCCTTAGTGTTTCTGGATGGAGTCTTAACTGATAATAGGCATGCCCATGTGTCAGAAGGAGAGCTTTTATGTTTAAAATAGCAAAATTAATTGTGGAAGAAACTGATTTTTAAAACCTTAATAAGGTAAGAGGAAGAAATATTTAAACCAGGTGTTCTGGTTTATGTGAAAAGTGGGAAAACTGCTAATTATGTTTCAAGCCCAGTTTACACTGTCACTTATTTGAAGTGTGCCTAAAATACATTTCCCACAGTTTTGTTAAATGGTAGAAAATGAACCCATTTTCTGCATGTGAAACACATTGCCAGTAACCTCTAGCTATGTCCTCTGATTTCACACAAGTTGTATTTGCTCATGTGCTGTAGAACTAGAAATCTTTTAGTTGCAATTTTGTATATTTGTGAAGAAGCGACCAACTCTTCTTGTATGATTGTAACACAGAAAAAGCTCATAAGAATCTGTAGGTGGTGTTAATAGGAGGAGAGCCCTGCATTCAGCTCATCATAATTTCCAGTGGAAATTTAAGCAAACATAATGTTTGATCACTGGTTGCTGTTATATTTTGGAAAAGAGAGTCTTTCAGCTAACCATATCATATCTATCAGGAAAATTAGATGGTAGATTTATTGTCCTGATCCTGCTGGAGTCAAAGGATCCATTACATATAACTGGTTTGTTAACAGAGAAATGGGAGGAGGGGGAAGAAAGGAAAATATTTGGTTCCTGTGTGTTTATATTAACATGTACATGCATGCACTCAGAATTAACCATACCTAAATTTAGCTAAGATGCTAGGGGTATGTATATGCAGTCTATATACGTAGTCTTATAACAGAAATATCTTCTAGAGTCTTAGGCTTAGCAGAAGCAGGGTGTATTTATGTGTGTGTGTTTATAGATGTAAAGACAGAGAGAGAGACTGATATATGGATACATACATCCATATATTGAAATATCGATATATCCCTCTTTCTATGTGTATATATATATATATATATACGTAAGCACACACATATATATACACACATGCATATGTAGCATATACCCACATCAATATAAGTTACTAGGGCATTAATAGCAGCAGTAGCTTAGGACAGGAAATGAAGAATATGGTATCTACTCTGTACAAAGCAAGCTGTAGGAATGAAAATAGATGTTCATTAGATCATTTTGTTAACTACAAATACCACTCTTTATTCCAGGCTATTATTAAAGCATTTATTTTTTTCAAGAGCATAGTGAAAGCTGTAGCTTTGCAATACTCCAGTAAACATTATTACATTAATATAGTGAACTTACCCTATCTATCTGTCATTACCAAACTTCACAATTACATTCTAATTAATGATGCATACTGCAAATTTTGCAGATAGCAGCCAGATGTTCAGAGAAAACTAATGTTTTTTGGCTTAGGAAGTAAAGTATAAATCATATACACACTGACACACCTAGTGGAACAAATGAAAGGTGTTCCTAAGCAAATCTGGTAACTAGCTCCAATTTATAGACAAGGTACACGACACAACGCCCCATGCATTTCATCCTTCTAGATAAAACAATAGATGAAAGGACCATGCAAATAATTAAAAGCAAATGTTAGCCTGCTACTGGGAATCACTTTTTCTGTAAGATGCTTCCCTTCCTGTTCCATCCGGCTGCCTCACAGAGCAGGAACCTCAGCACTGCTGAGGGAAAGGGGAAAGGAAAGGAGGAGCTGCGATCAGCACAGCTCCCAGCAAGGAGCAGGTGGGTGGTTTGTGTCCACCATCACATCTTCTTCTTTAGCCTGGGCTTCTACTTATTTATATTCATGTGATGCTACGAAGGGCAGAGACCTACTTCTTTTTCAGTAGTGTTAATTAACTTCACAGTATTAATTGTTCTGCCTCCACAAAAAAGCTCCTAAGTCTACACCAGCATGTTACTCAGGAGATAGGAGTGTTGTGACTGCTCGAAAACCATTTCAGGTTTGGAGGAAGTTGCTTGGTCCACCAGGTGGGAAAAGCAAAATAAGGTACAGGGCTGGCCTGAATTCATATTCTGCTGCTGCAGATTGTGCAGAGACCATGTTCGCAGGTTGCATAGTATGGTACTTGAGATTTGGCTTGGTGCTGCTAAAAGCTTCACAGGTCCTGGGAGGATGGGAGCTTATTTCCCAGTCTTCTACTGTTGGAGTAACTCCATGTGGTTGGCTATGTAACTTTACCTAACCAGGTATTTACAGGCTAGCACTTTCTCTTGCTCCTTTCCCGTTTATGAGGATTCTATAGTGCTTTTGATACTGAGTGATTGATCACTGTTGTTCAAGGAGTAGCAATAAGAAGCAGATAGGAAGTACAGGGAGTGACTGCTTCCCCAGCAGCCTCGGTTTAAATATTTTAAACTGTATCAAACCAGCTTCTGACAGTATTCACTATACCAAAGTATTTCTGTAAAAAATAAAGTCACTGAAAAAAGGATTGTAGCTGTACCTGATGAGTACCTGTACTTACAAATTCCTCTTCAAAGTCTACAGACTTTATCGTGTCAGTAAGCAGTTGGCCAGGTGGGAACATCCCAGTCATGAATCTAGGCATTGTATTGAGTTCTTCTGACCTACACCTTTGCCCGGGCAGGGAAGTGGCCTTTTCGCTCCACTCACAATGCCTGCTGTCTCAGGCATTGCTTGGGTTGATCCTCCCCTACCTTCACATCTGAAATCAGCTCTGAAACTGAGATGGTGCAACAGACCTGAATGACATCTGAAAAAGTCTGTTGTAACCTTATCTGCATTTAGAGCCATCCTTTTGTCCTCCAAATGCTTACAGTAGTTTCCATATTTTGTTTACCTGAGCAAAGGAGCAGCAACTTAAGCCTCATAAATGTGTATCTGGTCACTTTGTCTCCACTGACAAATATGTCACTTTTAAAGAAAACAGCAGCAGAACCATTGCTCCTCTCAGGTAGGGGTGAATGGCCAAGACCTTCAGTTTTGGGATAGACAGAGTAGCAGAGGAAAATATATAGTATACCACGTGGCTGAGCAGTTCTCCCATCCCTGTCACTTTTTCTGCTCACTGCTCTTCACTGCTGCTAGAGTAGCACAAATGCATCAAGCACAGTTACCGCATGAAAGCTTTCTGCGGGGTACAGATTTTTAGTCCCACTGCATTGAACAGTGAAAATGAAGCAGAACTGCCCTGGACAGTAGAAAAAGAAACTAATAATGAATTTTCCACTTGCCAAACAATAGCCATTTGCTTGCTTTACATCCACTCTCCAGGCCAGTGTCTGCAAATGGTGGTGTGGTGGGTGGAGTGTTGTGCAAACAGTAGTGGGGATTTGAAAGCAATTAGTGTTATTGCTGTCAGATCCTGGTCTTCGCTCTGGATGACAGCTTTTTTTGTTGTTTGTAAGGGAGATAAGGAAGCAAGAAGACATACAAGATGGTTTATTTAACATATTACATCTATTAGTGTTCATTGTATTGTGCACTGAATCTGGACAGAGTGTTCTTGATTGATTTGGACAGACTGTAAACTACTCAAGCTCCCCACTTTCCAGTGCATCTGCCCGGTGTTGATGAGTTCTTAATTTTAGCATGTCCACATCTTCCTTCAATATAGCTCTGAAGCTGGATCTAAGTGTTTGAAAGGGCAAGAAAAGAAATTGTTTTTCCTAGTGTTAAGTCTGAACCTCTAAAGCTGCAATTTACCCCTTGTTACAGTGTCTGCCCCTACTGATGAGTTTGACTCCGTAATTTTTGTAAAACCTCCAAAGTACTTGTAGGGTCTTAGATCTCCCTGAGCTCCTCTCCACCAGGTCACATGAACCCTTTTCTCGTTACTAGTTGCCAGATATTGAACGATCCATTATTAGCATTAAAGCATGCAGTGCTTCCAGGTGAAAACGCCACAGGAGACAGTGTCAGAAGCCTTACTAAAGTCAAGGTATCTTCTGTTCACCACTGTCCCAGGCTGGTGCCACATAATTTTGTATTGACAGATAATTCTTGATTGTTCCTGATTTCTGTCTTGTCCTTCATGTGTAGGGAGATGGATGAAAAAAGAATTAACATATAAACTACCTAAAAGAAATAATAAGTAAAGTCAGCTTATCTTCCATCGACTCAAAAAACATTCTGCCTTTGTCTTAAGCAGAAAAATCAAAATGCACTAGTGGCTATATTGTTCTCTGACCAACAGGAGAAAAGAATGCATCCACACAGGGAAGATTCTGTATCCTCAAATTCACATTGATGAAACGACAGTGCGAATTATCAGCCAGATACACACTGAGCAAGACCACTAGAGATCTTCCCCCGATTCATCTGTGTTTATTCTCCAGTGTTCAGCATTTAGGACTGTAGGAAGGCAAAATAATTCTTGGTTTCATTTGTGCAAGTAGATGCTAACCTAAATGATTCATGTTTCCATGCATCTTGCTGGAGCAGATAAATACAGAAATCCATTTGTTCTAGTGGGTGAGCAGAGCAGAGTATAGAAAGCAGGAGAGTGAAGTATGATTGTTTTGTCTGCAATGTGTTAACTAATGTGGGGAAATTAAAGGTTATTTTGGGCTATAACTGTTCCCTGGAACATACTAATCAATTTCCATAGATGTGCACTGTAACTTTTCAATCTATTGACAGATGTGAACCGTGTTATTATAAAATCAAAGACAAATGTCAGTGGACTATAGCTTTTCTTCCTGCTACTTCTATTATCAGTGGAGAACCCTTCCCCAGCAGAGTAACCTTGGTGGGTTTTTCAATTGTATTTTGTAAAATGTATTACAAAAAACTGTAAATCCCAGAACTTTGTCATGTCCTGTATGAGCTTCTCAAAAAGACAAACATTGGTCTCATAACTGCTATCAGAAACATCAGCACTAATTTTCCTGATTTCAAGAGTGGACAAAAGAATGTAATGAACATATTTCAGTAAATGCTTTTTCTTTATAACAATGACTATATTAAGATATCTGTCTTGTAGTCATGTGCAGTGGTTGCAGTAGCCCTGATCTTCGTTTGATCTTCACTCTTGCTGGTAGCTTTTGAAGAAAATAATATACAGTATTAGAATCATTGGTGCCTTGTATATAATTAAAAGTTGTATTTATTGCTATAATTGCACCTAAACTTTTTACAGAGGACTAGGTATGCTTAGGCTTGTGCTCCATGAATGATGAGCTGTGTGAATGTGTCTCCTTCACAGTGGCAGGCGGAAGGAATTATGACTTCCTCTGCTCCTGTAAAAGGGCAGCCAGAGAAGGTAAAATATATTATGTCAGGTCTTGAAAGACGGTCAGATTCCTTCTTGCAACAAGTATAGCAAGCCTGGAGTGAAATGTGCACGCTCTGGAGTAGCCCTGGGTTTCTGCCTGAGTTAATTGCAGAACGTGCTTGAAGCTAAGGTATGCCAAGTTGTTAGTGCTTCATCTCCACGATACAGGGTCATCCAGCACTTCTGAACTGATCCAGATCAAATGCATGACTGCATTTCTGTTGAATTAGGCAAAACAAGGTATGGAGCTCATCAGGCACAAAGGAGCCTGTCTGCATGAAATTAACATGTCAAAATGTTTTGACCGAATTTGAACTCAGGGTGTAGGTTTGTATGAGATTGATACTTTATGCAAGGCAGCTGCAGCCTTTTTGACCTGATATCAGGAGACCTAAAAGTGCATGTTCCTGACAGAAGTACAGCTCCTGTTTCTTAACTCACATGTTTTTCTTCTACTACTTGTTAATGTATAAAGAGACAGCTGTTAAATGTAAGTTCTAATTCAGTTATCTCATTAATCTATGTGTGAGAACATTCTTGATTTTTTATCTGAAGATCCATTGGTCTAAATACAGGGAAACAGAGTATTGCAATTTCTTCCTTGGCCAATGAAATGTTTATCCACTCTTCTCACCACCTGGCTTGCACCAGCATAAATGTGTACATATCCGTTTTTAATATTTTTTTAGATACCACTGCTGGTATTCCTGCACTGCTAGACAGAAGTCACCACATTTTTTGGTTGTTCAGCAAGCCCTGCTGTACACAGGAGTGTACACTACACAAGGCAATGACAGACACCTTCCTGCAACCTTGGTGTATTGACATGAATGTTGCTTTCAGCAGTGGTTTCCAGGCCCAGTAGGACACAGCTGGATGGAAATTTGACAGGTCATGTGCAGAAATGCTCCCCAGTCCCAGCCCTACTTCCCATCCAGGCCAGCACACAATCTAGGTGCAGCAGGCATCAGGCTGTTTAAGGCAAGAGAAAGGTGGCACTGACATAAGTGTTAGAATGCCAAGCCTTCCTCCTCACAGTGCTTCTCACACTGAGGAGATGCCATCAAGGTCATCAGACTGCAGCTGTGGCTGACCTTTAGAAAAAAGCAGACTCACTAGTGGAGAAGATTTCTTGCATGCCCACCCACATGCATACACACACACACACACACATGACATAACTCGAATCTCGGAAAAGGCTAGCACCTCATGGAACAGTCTGCCTTATAGACTCTCAGAGTGAGTACATGGGAGAAGTACACAATTCTGCCTCAGAAATTCTCCAGAAAGATGTGTGACAGCAGAAAACATCATGATTTTTCTATCATTTACTTTGCTATTCCCGTTTGAGAGCACTAAGGATCCAGAGAAGCATGATGCTAAAACACAGCATGAGCTGTGATGCTGCAGGTGAATTCATTTATCACTTTCTCTTTACTAGTACTGTTAATCAGTTTACACTAAGCTAGGTATAATAGCTTTTTCATACCCATCTTTCCCCCACCCCCACCCCAAATGTCAACAAATCTTGACTTCAGCAACCTTAAAAGTGTGCTTTGGAAATACATTCCTTAACTTACAGAAAAAGGTGCGTGTAAGGTCATTTTAATATGCAGTTTAGTCATCTAATCTTTTTATGGTCCTTTACCTGTTTTCTTGTTGGTATACTCATTTCCATCTAATCTGCATAAGCTATTTTTCATATGTTATGGCTATCTTAGCCAACAGATGGTGCTATGTATAACATTTTTATGATATTGTATAACATAAAAATAAATATTACAGTTAAACTGTACATGTAATTACTTTTTTAGGAAATAAATGTGAAATTGAAGTTCACAATAATAAACACCTATCATAAAAATGCGATGCAAGGAACAATAAGCATTGAGAGTCACTGATGAATGTTCATTTCAGCTTGCAGGTGGGGAAAGATGGAGTTGCATATGTAAATCTGGCTGTGGCATCAATGCTACTGCTCTTGTACACACGGATGTTTTGTAAAATCAGGCCTTCAGGTTTGTAGATTTTAAGAATACTAAAATTACCACTGTCTGTTCTGGTTCCTACTCTCTGGGATTAATGCACTTCATCTAAATTGAGACAGAAAGATGTGGTATGCCATGGGCGCTCATAGAACTGAAGTAGGACCACTCCAGTAAATAAGAGTTATGAAATGCAATTTTAATTAAAAATCACCAGTGTTGAGTACCACTAGTGTTTCACGCTGCGCTAGCATTTCATCATCA
This sequence comes from Cariama cristata, assembly GCF_000690535.1. Classification (NCBI taxonomy): domain Eukaryota; kingdom Metazoa; phylum Chordata; class Aves; order Cariamiformes; family Cariamidae; genus Cariama; species Cariama cristata. The sequence goes on from NW_009628587.1 coordinate 38,108, forward strand.
AAACAGTGCAACAACTTTTCTGATATTACTCAGGTATGTAAAATTAATCATATGCATAATGACATGCAGAACAGATTCTGTTTTCTGTGCGCTTGATTTTCTCTATGTAAAAGGAATTAGAGCTTTGCTGAATAAGGTATAACCAAGTCTACTGTGATGAATATATTTGAATTTCAACAAATAAGTATTATGTAACTAAATAACTGGTCATAAATCACTCATATCTGTATACTCAAATACCAATCTAAAAATGTATCCAACAATGTATCAGCCAAATATTACACGCGAACTTCACCACAGCATTCTGATAAAGCTGTCATCAATATCATCTTGCATAATCTTTTCTCTTTCAAATAAAGATTTATTTTTTGAAAATTTACAGCTTTATTGAACTATGCAACAGTTAATCCTATTTATTCAGTCGCAGCCATCTCACTGAATTGAAGTTAACATAGCTTTCAGCCTACATTTAAAATACTTTCATAAAATGAGGATATTTTTACAACATAAAAACAAATGGAGAAAGCCTCATACAAACTTTCTACATGGAAAAATCATGTACTTGGTTCTTTGCTGGACTGAGTTGTCAAAGACTTCATCACTGTGGAATCCCATTACTTTAACAGGACACAGCCTATATTTCAGTGAATGCTAAATCAAGATGCCCTCAGTCTTACAAACACTGACATTCAGGCCTTCGTTCACAAGAGTAGATGTATTTTTTTTCTAAATCATGAAATGTCTTCATTTTCTTACAGGAACATTTAAAGTTTGGGAAAGTGATCTTCATTTTAAAACTTCATAAAATTGAATTTCTAGTGACAACTGCTGAAAATACCTCAACTAGTTATACACCATCTTGTTTTAGTCCCCTTTTGCTCATATAGTTAGCTACAAAAGTAAGTAGTCTCTATCAAACAATTGATCATTGCAGTTAAAGGAAGATTTAAAATGGTCATGCACAGTGTAGTTAAGTAGCACAATGATAATTTTCTATACACACCGGGGAAAAAAAAAAAAAAAAAAAAAAGCAACTATCTTTTTAGTCTACTTTTTTTGCTGTTCTGTGATTCTGTGATTAGGGATAATAGAATACTGCAATAGGCTGTATGCTGAGACATTTTGGAACTGAAACTGAATTGCTGGTGTTTACTAGGCTGCTTGAGGAAAAATAAAATATTTTTTTCTTTTGAAAAAGAGAAACAAAATGAACACTGTTTTTGAGTGAAAATTATTTCAACTTCAAAGCACTTTCAGGATGGCCACATACAAAATGTTGAGAATTTACTTCCATCTTTCCCACTCACCCACTTTCCTCTTGTGAATGAGGAGGCACTAGGTTACTGCTTTTCAACGGTTTTCAATTATTGTGCTGCAGCCTTTAGTCCTGCTTGTGTATAGTTTGTCACAAAGAGCTCTCAGTGCCGCTTTCCTGTGAGGATTTGGAAACAAGGCAGGGATATTGGCTGCTGGTGCTTAGGCTATATAGTATTTCATCTCAGCTGAGATCACTGAAAAAACTGTATCTGTGGTATGCCTGGCAGGTGAGTGATAGCGGACTAGCTCTGGAGCTGAACCGTCCCATTTTGCCACAATGGAGCAGGAAAGGAGGGGTGGTGCAGTTATAAATGGAAAGAAGTGGGAAGAGCTTGGTCCTCAGCAGGATCGTATAGACAAGCAAATGCAGAAGCCTGGGAAGGTTGTCAGGAGTAAAGTTTTAAGTGAAGTTGGTGGTTTTGTACAGTATGGTGTCACCTAAGTAGCATTCTTTTTTTTTTTTTCAGCCTCAGTGGTATACCGCTATCCAGCTTCTGAATTACACATTGCACTGTGATGAAAGTGTGCACACTTTGTCTCATCCTCTCTGCCTCTCTTCAAGAGGAGGATCCTGTTGATGTGAGGACCTAAAGGCAACAATGGCAGCATGGGGAGAGTTGCAATGATGATACTACCAGAGAGCCGTCTTCTCGCATTCCTGGGGTGAAGGTTTCAAATATTGCCATTGCTGCTGAGAGTCCTTTTTTTAGTCCCTAGAGATTCTGGCTTTTAATTCATTGATTAATTACTTTAGAATATATCTAACTACACAGCTACAATGCAGTCTTGCAGCTACTCAAGTCAGTGGTAAAATGGTAACTAAAGATGGAGAGGAAGTAGATGCCAAACACACTGAATAGACCTACAAATACACTTGCAGAGCACTAGCACTGGTATCTGTGTTTCAGCCAGCTGAGCAGCCCTGACTTAATTTCAGTACAAATGTGCCTCACCTCCACGTTTAAACCGATAGCATCCATCCTGCATGCACATTGTTACTGTGACTCAAGGCAGCTCTGCCTTTACTGTATATTAGTTGCCTTATACAATTTCTAAGTCATCCACAACAGACTCCCACCTGACCTGGGTCATCCTCTCTCTCTTCGCTTCTCAGCACCTACGTTGAACTGGCACTATAGCTTTGTGTCCAGTCCCTTCTACTTGTGGGGTGTGCTGGAAGAAAGGACATCAGCTCCAAGTTCAGCTGCACTTCTTCTATTGGGGCCAGGTGCACCAAGAGAGGGAAACCAGAAACACCTCCAGTTCTACATTACCTCGCCACTGGGAGCCTGGAGGTTGGCTATCTGCATTTGCTCTCACTGAATAGCGCACTCTGTTCTCCTCCCTCTAGTCATTTCAAGTAGAGGAGAGAAGTTAGCCTGTACGTCGGAGACCAAATAATCTCCCACATCTGGGAAGCCCTGGCATAAGCTCCTTCAGCGGTCTGTTAATGGATTTGTGACCAGATAGGCCTGTGCTCAAGTGGCATAAGGAAACAGGTGTAGTACAAGTCACTTTTTTGTATAGTTACACATTATAACAGATGATCCAACATTCTCAATCACCACAAGATGTATAGAGCTGGAATGTCAAGCCTCGTCTAGTAACTCTGAGAGTTCATGTCCCCATGAGAGCACTGAGTGCCCCATGTAGGAGAGGAACCCACTAGTTCATTCCCATGCTCAGTGTGGGACCATTGCCAGAACTTGCACAGCCATGTTGTGCCCCTATTCCCCTACTTCCATTCTTCCAGCCTGTTTGGCTTCTTTACATTCATACAGGTCCCAGACTCCTTCATCTGAGAAAGTAGCTACCATCAGACCGGAATGTGCTGCTCAGTTACACAAAGGTTTGTTAAGGGCCTTTTAACTGAAACTGTGGGCAATCAGCTTGGATGCATTTGTGTGCATATATAGCTCTTTTCTGAGAAAGGCTGTGTATTGCCAAGAACTGTCCACTACCTGAGTTGCTCTAACTACATTGTTTCTCAGGTACCTATTGAGGTCACTGCTATTAGATTGTCTTGACTTTCAGAGAGAAAAAAAGCCTTTGCACTTGGAAGACATGAACTGAGTTTTATTTTTCTTTTAAAATTTTCTCATTAAATAGCAGTCTACATGAATAGATGTTCAATGATCATGATGACAGAGAGGACAACCTTAATGAAGAAAGATCTTAGTTACAACTGCCATTCCTCATTAGAACATCTTGTCGGACCCTAACAGAGGCACAGACAGGAAAAATCATAGAATATCTTGAATTCCCTGTGAGCTGGATATGAATTGTCAGCAACATTAATTCACAACACCACTGCTTTGTCAAAGTTAGTTATATGTGCTATTGTGTTGAGAATATTTGACTGATACAGTTGCCTCTATAATTAGGAGTCTGTCACATTTCAATTACATATTCATACCACTTTTCCAAATATTTATAAATCAGATAAACTCCCTCAATGCTGAACATGCCATGATAATTAGTGTGGGGAAAATTTTTTTGTTTGCTGTTGTCCATTACTTTGCTATAGGATTATTACAGAAAAAGGATCGGCTTTTATGTGATCGCATATCTTTTAGAAAGACCTTATTTCAACAAAACATGAGGGTTGTTATTTTCACAGTGTTGGCTTAACCATCTTCTCATGGAAGACACTGATAGTTTTACTATTGGTTTCATTGTCACAACGACATCTTGGCAATTCTAAGTATTTTCAAGAAGACACTTGCAATATGAAAGTGCTGTAACACTAAATAGTACTAAATAACACTACATAACACTAAATAATACTATCAATGAAACATTGAAGGAAAAAAAGGAGGATCAAACTTTAAAGTGTCTTATTTGTGAGCAACATTCTCAGTAGCAGTTCTCAGCAAATATATCTCGTGTCAATGTACAATGTAAAATAGTTGGATAAGTTGCAATTTCTTATAACTAGAAATGCATCTTTAGAGATTGTTTGTGGACGAAGAACAATTAATGCCTTGAATTTAATTCCTCAAGTAAGAGCCTTTAGGAAAGAACCATTATGGTGTCCAAGAAAACCCTTAAAAACATGTAGAGATGCACAGATGTGCTGTGAAATTCTTAAAATGTGAGCTAACTTTAAGATCCTCACTGAATATTAAACAACCTTGGAAACTGCTGCCCAGAAATAGCGTTTTATTCTCGGTTCTTGGTGCGGAGGTGGAGTGCTAAAAGCTTATTCTGTCAGGAAAGAGGCAGTTGTCAATTTTTTTCAGACTAATTAATATAGCTTTACAGGTAAGTTAGACTACTGGATTTGTATTTATGTGTTGTTGTCAGACAGGGACTAACGTTTTTAAGGCTGTGTCATGCAGACTAAACACTCTTTAAAAGTTTGCCTGTATTCATCCATAAATGTTGCAATAAATAAAGGCATAGTCTGGGTGGCATTTGCTTGTCTCAACAGGCAATGCACTAGGGGTGGCTCTTTCTGCACACAGCCCAATGCTCTTCAGTGACGTCCTTTCTCTCTGGGCACAGCATTTTACTGGCAATGCAGGGAGACAGGATAAACAGGTATGGGGAAAAGGTGTGGGGAGAAAACATACACAAATATACTGAAATTCTGTTTTCATGCTAGAAATCCAAACAGAAAGTTTGGAGAACTGTGGGGTTTTTTGCTTCTCACAGGAATGAAAGCCAGATTTTCAATCAAGGTTTCTTTTTCAGCAGATTGTCATTACTGTTAAACATAGAACATGTAAGAATGTAGAGGAAACTGGAGCAGAGGGGCTGTGAGGCTGATTAGTTCAGCAGTGTTAATTTTCCAGTAAGTCGCATAGGTAGGACCTAATGCTGCCTCTGTCCTGGGCATAGCACAGCATATGTTATAGGACTAGGGCATGCTGTTTAACCACTAGCGCATTTCCCTTTGTGATTTTATTCTAGTTGTCTAGTACTTGCTGAGTCAGTGCCTCTGCACGATTTGAGAGATCGCCTAGGGTACAGCATAGTCTCAATGGGCAGCTGGATGTTGCCAACCTACTTTTCTGGAAATATAAAGAACTCAAGTAGACAGTGATGAGTGATGCTAGACCTTAGTCTCCTCCTCGTCTATTTTGTATACTGAAATGGGCGTAATCAGCAATACCAAAATCATAGAGCTAAATACCAGACAGAATTAAGGAAGGAGAGGATGGAAATCACCATCATTCGGAAATCACCATCATTCGGAAATCACCTCATTCAGGTGAATACAGAAGCATCTACTTATGCTCTTCTGGAGATCAGAACGCACTGAAGTTCCACTTAAATTTAAGTACTTGCTTAAGTGTCCAAAGCAAGATTTTTCTTTCAAATCAAGCCATATTATAAGGACAATTAAAACTGTGCAGTTTCTATTGGACTAATTATGGAAACTGGGATTTCTCATGCAAGGTTTACATTTCTCCATGCGTACATTGTCTATTTATCCTTTAAAACACAAAAAGCTTTAAAATCAGAGAGGAATAGACACCTTGTACCACTCCCTGACATCTTGCTAACAAGTAGGAAGAAAAAAAAAAAGGTCAATTTTAATATTTCTTGGTTCTGGTTCTGCAACTGAGAATTTCTTCAAACTTCATTAATAGAAGTATAATTTGATTTGCATTTAAATACAGTAAAATATTTGTTGTTAAAATTTCAAACTTAGCTGTGAAAAGTTAAATTGTTAGGTGAGTAACTACTTGGCCTGACCTTCATCTCTACAGTGTTTTCTTCTCACCAGCTTCCAACAGTTGTCAGTGAGCTTGCCTCTTCATAACTTCTCTGGATAATTACTAGTAGTATTGTGAAATTTCTTTGCTAGTTTTTTATATTATTTCTTCCATTTAGACAAGTTGATTTTCTGTTTTAAACAAACCAAACGCAAACACACCTACAGTGTACACATGTTGAGTGTTGTACGGGTGTTTATTTTACAAGTGCAAATTATTAGTGCCTGTATGTGTTTGCATGTCTGTATGTGTAATGCAGCCTGTGATCTGTTCCCAGAAGCTTAGCAGAAGTCTTCGCTTTCTTTATTCAATAATAAATAAGTAGAATCTTGACAGCAGCCAGTGACTACCTGATGAGAGTGTCAAATAACTGACGTGTCATCTGGAGAGACAGGTTTCAGTTCTCCAAAACAAAAGTGATTGACTCCTCTGACACATTTAAATGTATTCTAGTTCACAGGGATCCGTTTATGGTGCCTCAGTCACCTCCGACAGAAGCACTGCCTCTGCTAGACCAGGCTATGGTGTGCCAGCCTCCTTGGCTTTCCATAAAACCATCTCTGTGAGAGACTTTTATTTTCCAGCTGCCCTCAATTCAAGGGTTCAGAGCAGGAAAAGCCTTCCTTTCACCAGTTTTGAGTCAAACAGAGGACAGAAGGCATCTTGATCTTTCATTTACCACTCTGAGATCCAAGGTCCTTCTCTTAGATGGCTCATTTCTGAAGGCTAAGAAAATTCTACTAGCCCTGTTAGGGAATCTGGATTCAGAGTTTTCCCTGAGAAGGGCCAGTCCGCCACATCCTCTTCCACCCTGTTGTCCAGTGTAATGCTGCAGCTCTTATCCAGATGTAGTGTACATCCTCTGTGGGCATTATCTAGTGTACTCCCACTAACATGACACTTTCCTTTCTGTTAGATATCACTTAAATAGTGCAAATGCCTCAGCTATTGTACTCTGCCATGGGGTTAGCAGAGTCTTATTTTGAGAAGGATCAATATTGCAAAATACTGATATAGAAAACCTTTCTCTGTGTACAAACTTCAGTTGTTTAGGATTGCTAGTGCAAAGAGTTATGAGTAACATCTGCTTCCCTTATTTTTTTTCTTCACCAGAATCAAAGTTTTACACTGAAGAAGAAGCATTTGGAATAAAAAATGTTTGGATTACTATGCATATTCATATTTTAAATATGTCCAGAAACACATGATATCTGCGAGTATTTTATAGTACTCTTTTCTGTTTTTATTTTTACTTACCACAGTACTTGTACTGTGTCTATGTAAAACTCCATGAGGCACCATTTATGTGTTGTGTGTTCAGAACACATAGGTTACACCTCTAGATTAAGCCAGCGGTCCTTTTGCTCATTAATATACTGCAGTAATGTGCAGCACTGCTTATTGCCAGTTTTGTTAGGCCAAAATTGAGCAGGAAATGGCAATAAAAAATGTTGTGTTCCCAAAAGTTTTTCCCAATATTTTATACTTATATTTTGCCTTGACGCACAGAGGAATCCCTAGGAAAAGATAATACTTTTCATTATTTATTATAATGTGTCACTTGATAATAAAAAATGATTACTGGGTACTTATTATTCAGTAGCTTTAACAAAGTACTAGTAACATGCCTTGAAACATGAACAGTCAAATCAATTCATGAATACTTTGTGTGACAGCTTTTAGTCCTTGTTATACCTCTAGATACACCTCTCATCGATCTAAATATCTAGTCATTTTTTAAATGATGCAGTCTTTTTGTCCTTAGTATGACAGTCATCTTAGAAATTTTTCTGCTATTGATCACAAAGTCCAGTGTCCTGGACAGTGCAAAATGTTGTAGAGCAAATGAGAGAAAACAGGCTATTCATATGGGGATAGTTTAGAATATTATGTGAAAGTGGGAATAAAAAATGCTTTATCAGATTTGACAGGACTTTACTTAACAGCTCAGTTTCTAAATTATATGTGAGTTACAGAGTATATTGTACTTGAATTCATTGCACTGGTACTCCATGGTAGAATACAAAGATTGGTATATTTATGACAGATTTCCTGTTTTCCTGTGAAGTGTATAGAATTAAGCATTCCCAAGCACACTTACAATAATAAATTCACAGGGGAATAAGGGTGACCCGAATGGCCTTGACAAAGGTTGCAACTGTGTGCAGATGTAAATGGAAGCACCTCCAGCAGTTCAAGCAGAAGGAGGGTAATGCAAGCCACAGCTGCTGATTATACACCCACAGGAACACAGGCTCCAGCTGTAGTTTGTGTTCCTGTACTACAAAAAAAGGATGGCTGTACAGTTCTCATGAGTATTATCTCCTACTAAATCATCCTAACAAATGATTGGAGGGCAGGAACACCTCTCCTGTGAAAAAAAGGCTGAGACAGATGGGGTTGTTCAGCCTGGAGAAGAGAAGGCTCCAGGGACATTTTATTGTGGTTTTTTGATTCTTAAAAGGGACTTATAACAAAGATGTAAAAAGACTTTTTACCATGGCCTGTTGTGACAGGACAAAAGCAAATAGTTTTAAACTGAAACAGGGTAGATTTACATTTGATATAAAGAATTTTTTTACAATGAGAGTCGTGAGGCACTAGAATAGGTTGCCCAGAGAAGCTGTGGATGTCCCATTACTGGAAGTGTTCAAGGCCAGTTGTGATGGGGCTTTGAGAAACCTGGTCTAGTGGAAGGTGTCCTTGCCCATGGCAGGGGGGTTGGACTAGCAGGTCTTTGAAGGTCCCCTCCAACCAAACCATTCTGTAATTCTATGATCTACTAAACGACCACTCATTCACTCATTACGCTCATTTACTCTTACTTGTTCTTGAGATCATCACTGTTTAGCTACTTTTTTAGCACCTGGGGACAATCAACTGTCCTAGATATGCCATTCCTTTTTCCAGCTTTGTGGTCTAGAAACTCACAAGTATTTCAGTTGGCATCACCCAGAAATGGAAGATGCCAGAATGGGAGAGCAGCAGTTTTAAGTCCTCTGACAGTCTAAGAGAAGAGGAATTTTCTCCAGCTGTTTTGTAGCCAGAGACTCTGTCTCCTACCTGAGACACCTTCCAGAGTGCATAGAGCAGTGCTAATCACACACCAGAGGTATGTCACCAGGGTGACAACTTCTCAGGGCTCTCTGAGCTGTCACAGGAAGCATCTGGCAGGAGCAACCTAATGGGAATGTCTCTAGTCAAATGACTTGAGGACTACTGACAAAACTACAGCTAGTGTGGGCAGGTTTCTGGCCCCTATTATCTACTGTCATGTAAAGATTAGCTATGAGACCTGTGGAGGCTATTTTGTAACCAAATGAAAGAGCATGAATAATCAGGTACTATTAGATTGCATTGCCACTGTATGTGACATTGCAATAACACAAAAATACTGGGAAGTTTTGCATCCTTATGCCACCCACTGCAAAACAGACCAAGAAAAATACCAAAAAAAAATCAAGAAAGGGAAATTAAAGTGCTGAATTTCATAATATTTCCCAGCTGAGAATAAAAGAGAAAATGTGCTATTTAACTAATGGCCTGAAAGGATAGTAGATATTTTTTAAAAATTCATTTCATTATTTTTCAAAATACAACATGGTTTCCCCTCAATTACAATTTGAAACATGGCATTGCAAATATTTTAGCACTTAGGGAGCTTTCAAGCATCCTGTTAATGCAGTGGGCAGAAGTGGAGAGCAGAAATATATCCAATACAGAAAGCATTTGAACAGAACAGGTCTAATCTCTGTTTATGCAATGTTCCAAAAAACAAAGTGGTGGTTGTTGAGGGAAATAGAGCCATTTTAACTTCTAGCCTTAGCTACAGAAGTAATGATATATTTAACAACCAAACAACTCAGCACAAAACTGTAACTTCGTTAATTTCAATATAAATATATATTTGAATTGAGTTAGGAAAGCACTTAAAGTGGCGTTGTCTTAACAGAACAATATTAGGTCATTATAACCCATCCCTGGAAATACTGAGCGAAGTACTTACTGTTACAGGTTTTCTTCAGTGTTTTCACTAATGGCAATCACAGTGCTAAAAACAAAGCACTAAAAGCTCCACATTTTCCTGTTAATGATGATTTTGTTGTGAAACTATTGGTACCACTTCAATGGCTTCCATTTTAATTTATTGGGTAAACTTTGTACAAATTTTTTTTGAGAATTGAGTGATGTAGCTGAAGGACCCATGCATAATCTGTATGTCTGCTTTACACCTGGCTGACAAGAGAAGGCCTGAAGGGCAGAAGGAGAAGGGTATATCCTTCCTCAAAAATATGGCTTGAACTATATTTATATGGATGTTTCTGGGAATAAGTTTGGTCTCGCTATGATTTCACACTAGCATTGATATACTTCATTCTGTGTATACAGTATACATTCTTAAAGCATCCTGGACTGAATTCAGATTTAGACATTATTTTTCCATCTCTGTTGTCTGCTGCAATCTCTGTTAATATTTATGAACTGCATCTGCTATTTAGAAAAACTATCCCAACAGATGTATAGGATGACTTAATCTTGCTCAGATTTCTCTAGTTCAACCACTCTGGAAAAAAATATGGCAACCCCCCCATCGTTACAATTTTCCTGCAAAAGTTGCAGAGCCAACTAGTATAGTGGTACTTTGGATTTGTTTGTGTGTTATTTATCTTCCACTCTATTGACACTCCTTGTGTTTCAGGAATAATGTCTGTATGGCATTTTTACACTGTCTCTGTTGGGGGGAGGGCAGAATTTTACTCCATTTTCTTCTTCTGTAAGTCATTCTTGTCCAGTCCAAGTTATTGAAAAGCTAGACTGATGTAATGAAAGCAAGATCATTATCCACCTCTCTCTTAAATTTTTGCTTTAGTAATTTAAGCAAAACCCACACATAAGTTCCTGTCATCATCCTCTGGAATTTTCATATTACATCTAGTAACTCCAAGGCATCTTCTTTTTTGTTACATACAGTTTTTCCTTCAATAGGTAACACCAACAGTTAGGCAGTTGTCCTGATAAAAGGATTTGGTCTCCATCATGGTATTTTACCTTTCTAAAATGACTGCAAGCTTTTGCGTATACTAGGTTTTCAGTAAATGCATTTGCTCTCTTTATTTAATCTAAATATAGTTCTAGTAGTCTAAACATAGGCAGCTTTCACTCACATAACAAAATGGACATCACAGTTTAGCTACAGAAGTGGAGGAAAACTGCCAGTAGATTAAAAGAACTTCTGATTCATCTAGCATTTAAGCTTCCTCATATAGCTTTTTAGGACATTAATTTGTTTACAGTTTTACGAAGAGAAGAAATGTAAAAATGTAAGTTTGCATATCATGCAAATTAAAAAGAAACACAATTCAATCAATCTCTTTGAACAACAATTAGCTGCTGATTGCAAATTTCTTCACAGCAGTAATATATTACTTTATTGAGATACCTGCTTATCAGAATGTTTAAAAAAAAGAAAAAAATCTTCCCCTGCCCCTCCTTCTCTGTTATTCTGGTATGTCAAGTGTGAAGGCAACTTTACCTAAAAAATTCGTTAGCTAAATTCTCTTCACCAGTTAGAAGTGTCTATCCTCAGCTTGCAACCAAAATAGGAAACATCCATTGCAGTTACAATATTCACAGATTGACTGCTAGGTGGATTGTCCAAAGTGTTGATGACACATATATTGTTGGGAAATTTAAAAGTAATTTATTCTGATATCTGCTTTCAAAGTTATGAGATATTGAGGTTTTTTACAACAAATAAAATTGATTTTGTAACCCAGAAATTTTAAGTTGACAAGAGATTATTGAGCAGAAGTACAAAACACAGTATCCCTGCAGTGAAGTCAAAGTGCACAAGTTTCAAAACTCTACCTTATACACATCAAGTTTCTGGCTTATATGAATTTCCTGATGAATGTTATAAGCCATACATATCATTTGCTGAATAAACTGCTGGTGTTTCATTCTACTGGTTCAATTATTCAGTGAAGATTTTCCAAAGACAAGGACCTTTACCAAGCTTATCAGACATCCACGTAGAGAGGTTATGGTCCAGTAGCTTACCTAACAGTGACCTTATTCTTCATTCGGAACAGTTTCTGTAGACTTTAGGATTTTTAAATTCAAAGATATGGAAAGGGGAGATATAGTTCATGCTAAGAAGATAGTTATAAAGCTGAAAGTTGTAACTCAGATCCTTGACTACCCATAAAAGAAAGTGAGCTTGCCTCTGACAAACATTTTCAAAACCATGGACATTTTCAGTGAGAATTCTCTCAATTTGTTTAGCACTGCTACTTTAATGTTCCATGTGATTTTTGTTAGTGACTGAAATCATGCCTGTGTTACTGCCTTGGTATTAATTACCCGCATCTTTCACCATATCCACATTCTCAAACATCCCTTTTTCTTTCTGTTCTCAACACCAAGAGCTTACAAACACCTTGCTAAAATATCCAGCATTTGAGTCAGCATTTGGTGCTTAGCCAATTTTGACAGTTTAATAAACGGCTTGCATTAAGCCATTGTAAGTGGACGTGCGGTGCTCACCACAATCTGGAAGCAGCCCAAACCAGTCAGTGCATAACTAATCCTTGTAAGCAGACAGACATAAAGGCCTGATGGAAAAAGACTAAAATACTACACAGACATGTCTTTGGCAAAACACATGGGAGCCTGTAAATATATTTTATAGAGTTGGGAATTAAAGTGAAGAAATGTGATATTTGGAAGGAGAATGTGCCCCCCCTCCCCAACCCTTCTGCGTACAGAGCCTCAGAGAAGGATGTGGATTGGTTCTCCCACTCTGCTAACTCGTCCACTGAAATTTGGTAGTCTGCTTGCCTTGAAATAGGATGGGTGTGGGGTCCTGCAGAGAAGAGGTCACTTTCTTATACATTGATCAAGTCTATTATCTTGACATTGAAATTTAGCTCCCTCAGCTAAATGTTGGGTAGCAGAGTGCATCTACAAAGATCAGGTGAAACATCTCAATATTTCAGATAAATGTATTTAGCTAATTATGCATATCAATCCATACTCCATGTACAAATGCTTGCTGTCTAATATATGTCAGTCCTAGTATGGGACAACAGAAACAGGTCAGCATTATACTTTTCTGAGAAATATGTAGAATACCAAGGAAGAACTTGTCTGGATGGTTCCCCTGGTCCTGCCAAGGGGTTACCCCTTCTGCAGGAAGGTCTTGCGCTGTGCCAGTGCCAAATCGCAGGCACCACCTCCACTTACACCTGTTGACGCACATGTGCCAAAAATATAAAATCCAAGACAAAAAGGCACAGAAAAGTAAGTGACTGTAGGTGCTACTGACCACCAGTAAGACAGGTTATATTGCAGCTGTTGAATGGAGAAGTCATTAAAATCTCTTTGAGTGTCATTAAATATAGTACATAATTTGAGAGCCCAGCCTGCCATCACTCGGTGTGCACATAACCGATCCACTGTCAAGATAGCCCAAACAGGGACCTGGTTGAGCTGCAGGCAGGGGTACAGCAAAGTTCAGGGCACACATTGTGTGCTTTCTCCAAGAAGTTGTCGGTTAGTAGGAGATGCATAGCTACAGACGGTAAGGATGCCAAAGTGGGACAAGGAAGACGAAAGTTGGGCTAAATTTCACATTCCACATCTCAGTGAACAGGTTGTTGAGGTGACAATGGTATTACTTTGCAGATAAAAGCCCAGTTCAGAAAAGGTTTGGCCATATGATTTACAAGCACCAAATAATCCTAGTAAATACCCTGATAATAGTAGTAAAGTTAAATATGATTCATTTGAAGGAAAAGGGCCTTGGTAAAAGTAACAGATGGATGCTTCTAAAGCAAAGGTGTATGTTTACAAAGGTGAATAGTCTGATGTCAAAACAATGATACTGTGGTAAAATATAGTATTTCCACGGACAAATATAGCTCATAAAATAGTTACAAAGAACTGTCTATGAATAGAGTCAGAATTGCCCTTATTTTGCTTCAGGGGAAAAAAATGTGAAGTGGATTTTTTTGAGAATGTCTTCTCTACTTTGCAAATTTCTTTCATTTTCTAGATGTTTTGGAAAAATGACCAAAAGTTATAAAATACTTGTTTGTACCTATCAGTGAGCAACATTTCTTTTTCCTATAATTTTCCCTTTCCTTGAGGAACTATTACAAAATTTTAATTAGTTGAAGCAGTAAACCACAAGCAGATTTTTGCAGACTGTGAGGGAAAAACGAAATACAAGTTAATTTGCAAACATTTATGCAAAGATTTTGATGGGAAGAATTATGATCATGCAGTCAAAAAAAATACATGTGATGTTTCTGTCTAAATCAGATTCGCTCAAATCCACAAATACTGAGCACCCACAATTAATTTCATCAGGCTAATTTAGAGATTTAAATTACTTTAGGTGCATAATTTGAAGTATCATTTAACAATCATAATTCCATATAGGAAAGTTAAGAAGAATAGCTGTACAAAATCTGGGTTCTCAGGAATGGTCACCTGACACAGTCATAGAAATTATTTGTCCAGTTTTCATTTTTACTATACTTACTACCTTTTTGAATAACAGTCATCTGATCCTACAAGCTACTCTTTTAAGTCATTAATCCTAAAAGACCGTAACTAATTTACAAGTACACATGAGAGAAGTAAATGTTGTTGATGACTGTTAAGCAACTTAGGAGCTTTATAGATGCGCAAAAGGAAAGCAGATTTGTCAAGATATGATATCAAATATATTTTTTTTTCTGGATTCAATGCAGTATCTTTGCTCATTTTCAGTAGTAAATGCTTAATTATGTGTTGCAGAAATACCTTTTAGTGTGAGAGAGGAGAAGACAAAGATAGAATAAGCCCCTCTGACAGTAAATTAGTAGCCCATCAAAGGACTGACTATTATGTGTCTAGGAAGTGTGAGACAAAAAGGTAGAAATGGGGCTGTTGGGGGGGAAATGGGAGGATCTCATCATCAGGAGGCTTTCATTTATTCTCCTGGCATAGGTCAGAGGTACTTTTGTGCTGGGTAACCATAAGAAGGCACATCAGGTTAAAATACTATAGGTACAGTGATGCTTTGGTTTCCCTAGATTTTGCTTAAGCCTAAATATATGTCATTAATTTTATTTTATGAATCAGTTTCTGTAAAACTACAAACACATTACTTCTGTTGTTAACTAAATCCACTTTTAGGTATAAACACAAGGCTTACCACCTCAGTCAGCCAAATTGTTGTTTTCAGTGAAATAACTTGTATAAGAAGTGCAAGAGCAATTCCTCTTTCTACCAAATGGCATTTTCACACTCATCCTGTAGCTTAAAACTTCCCTCTAGGCTACTGTTATCTCAGGAGTGGGACCTGGTAGCCCTCAGATGGCTCAGAAGTGTGCATAGGGGTGGCTTATGCCAGACATCCAGGGATGGGACTCTTGTGAAGTTACACTGCAGTACGGTGCACAGGCAAAATAGTCATCAGCCTCTGAGGCCAGCTATTGCTCAGACACTTAATAATAACTTCCAACTAACAATTAAAATAAATGTGGATCAGAAACCCGGCTCTAAGAATCATCCTCCTCAGTCAGGAGACAGAAGTAGTCCTTTGGTGTGCATGAGAGCAAATAATCACAAAACAGTTCCAGCACCTGAAGTACTGGTGATTTCTCTATAATGCAAATATTAAGCCATTTTTCTTTACTCGCTAAGCAGCCCTAGAGTACACATGAACATGGTGTACTTTGGAAATGAAATTTACTATCCATTTCTTCAAAAATTTGGCATAAAATAGACCAAAGAAATAATGGTGTGCTTGACAAATGATCCTTAAAAATATTTTCTGAGGCTGTTCTTTTTCTAGAAGCCTTTTCACATTTGATTAATATTCCTTCCTGTTTTCTGGTTCAGAACATTGCTTCTTTGAGCTTCATTGGATCTAAATCTGAAAGTGAAAAAAACCCCAACCTTTTAATCCTAGGAAAACTGACTCTTTATTATTTCCCTACCTTGGGTTTATCATGTAGGTTGTCAAGACACAATAAAACTATGCATTTTTTGCATATGATGCAAGAAAAAGAAAGGAAAAAGGTGCCTAAGTTTTTCAAGCTAAACTTGCTTTGCAGTTGAACACTTTGCAGCCATCCCAAACACAGCAGGTCAAATATCTTGGATTATGTTCAGCTCTTTATGAGAGCACAAGAGTTCATTCACAACACTCCGTAAAAGAAAACAAAAGACAAATTCATTTAAAAGGGATCACAGAATTTCCCTTGGTTAAAGCCATGTATTAATAACCCACAGAAAACAGTAAATCTGTTTTAGTAAAATATCTGACTCTTTTCCCTGATGGAGATGTTATATTATTCCAAACATTTGTGGATTAGACTGATGTAATTTTTCAGTTACCTAGAAATGTCTTGGGCACAGTGGATTGTCTATGTCTATTACTTGGTGGATAAAACACTGTACGGCTACAAAAAGCTTATTGTGAACCCCATGATGAGGTCTCACATGCTTCTGAGATGCAGTCTAAATAGGTCTAGGAAGCATGTGGAGTTTCCATAAGATATGTCCTAACCTATTTTTTGAATTAAATCAAAGTGCGCTAAACACTGTACTTTGTACTGCAGTAATAGCAGAACTATGACCTCCAAACAGCCACACACATAAACACACACAAAGTGAGCTTGTTTGTTTGTTTTCAAATGTAAGGACTTTTTTCTTTTTCTTTTTTTTTTTTTTTTTTTCCAGAAAGATGTATTGTGGCTTGGAACAAAAATGTGTGCCAAAGAACATTGCTGTTAGAAGTAAACCACATCTTTTTATGGAGCCTCAGGAGTTGGGGATTGGTGTCATAAGCATGAAGAAAGCGGAGAAGAAAGTGTTGAGGAGAGAAGCAGCAAACGAGTGGTCCGTTCTGCTGTGCTCTGCTCTGGGCAGAGGGTGTGGAGGACCAGTGGGATCTCAGAGCTGGAGGCAGAAGGGATGAGGAGACCAACAGGCCTGTCACAAGGCTGGGCAAGAGCCCGCTGTGGCAATGCCAACACAGAGGTCAGCCTGGGATGCTGGTGCTCACATGGGCACGAGGCTGCCTGCAGTGAATTACCATGGCTATTTACTGCAGAGTCTGTCTCCCATCCAGAAGCAGGGTGTCCCTGGCTGAGGGACATGGCAATTGATTGCCCTCAGTAATGCAGGTGAGTTTTAGACAAACAAGTTTCATTCACAAATCAGTATCAAATTTTCCAAGCTGGCAGTCAAGAATAGAATTTTTTGGTTTTTAACTTATGAACTGAATCATTTTAGTATGGAAGTCATTGATAGGATCGACACACAAAATGTTGTGCCATTTTAACAGCTCCTTCTGTGGAATAACCATACCATAGTGTACACTTGCTCCTGCACAGCTCAGATTTCCAAAGACCTACTTTCTATTATGAAAAAATAAGTACCTTTGGAAAGATCTCATTTTCCCAGAGTACTTTGCTTCCATGCATCAGAATAGAAGCTAGTCCATATAAGCTGATTTCTTTAGTAATATAATAGATGAGACGGAGTAAAGAAAAAAGGAATGAATGCTTCCTTTGTTGGTTGTCTACTTTACTACTGATCTGAAAGATAATAAGTAATTGTAATAAATGATTTATTGGTGACTGTTGTCTCTGTTGTTTTGGACACCTGTATGAAAGAGAAAAAAGCCCAGATAGTGGAATACATTTGTGTTTGATTTTGAGAGCTTTCTGTCACTTTCAGTTTAATCATTCTTTGAAAACTTCTTGAAATGTGCTGGGCTTTTTTCTTAAAAACTATTTTAAAAAGTAGTTTGCAAAAATAACCAGACACTGTGAATAAAGAAGCATTTATGTAAACTTCCAAAATGAAACTATGTCTACTGAAATCTTTTATAAATATTTATGGTACTAATTACAGAACTTGTCCTAGTTTGCCAGAGAGTGGGGTAACAAAAACTCATAGGAAAAATACTAAATGTGGTAAGCAGTATCTTATTATAGCTATAAACTAACAATGTGATAATACGCAAAAAGCCTTACCTTAAACATTTTCGTATAAATTATCTGCTGAAGGAAGATAATGAAAGGAAAGCAGAATGCATAAAAGCAGATGAAAACTCTGCATCCTAAATTTCACAAGGCTCAGTTAATAATTTCTATTATGCTTTGTGAAGATGCAGTCGCACATCATCGTTCTTCCTTCTCTTAGTTACAATTGGACTATCCTAGCTTTGCACTAAAGTTTCCTTCTTCTGACAGCCACTGTCATTAATCACTGGGATATCAAGAAAAAGCAAAACCAGCAAGGCTTGCACTGTGAGACACTGGCATTGGACTGAGTGTATTGGCTTGTTTGTTTAACAGCTCAAATGAATAACTTCCTTGACTCTGTCACTCCTTGTCATAGGCTGCCATTGATTTTTACATTCTCTGCTTTTGCTTTTAAGAAACTTTTGTTCCCTGCCTCAACAGATTTGATCCGGAACTTACTGGGGTGAAAAGAAATTACTCCTTCAACTTCACTGGGCACAGGAAAAGACTCAGGTTGAGACCACTTATATGTTTTATAATAGTTTGTCTCTTGCTTTTCTACACTGCTATGATTCAGGAGTTTTTCCATTACATTTGGTGGTGACTGAACCCTGTATAAAAGATAATATGGCCAAATAAAAGATAATGTGTCCATGGAAAATCTGGCAAGAGTCCTGCTATAGGTGTTCAAATTCAGCAGGCGTCACCTGAAGTTAGGCACTAATCACACCATCACATATGTAAGGAGCTTTTCCATAGGAGTATGTAAAGGACCAAAATTAGTCTTGTCTTCAGTTCCTTTGCAGCTCCCAAGACTCCAAAGAGATGGACACGAGGGTTGTATGACAGTATCTCCAGAAATGAGGAAGACTGGAAGATAAAGAGTCCTTTAAGAGAATATTAGCACACAGAAAAGACATTTAAGTACTTTAAAATTGCATTTAAAATTTTTTTACATCCCCAAATAGTTCTTTATCCTTAATTGTCCATCTGGATGTGCACTAGGCATAGCTCAATCTGTGTCATGTCAAATATCCGCTAAGGAAATGTCATGCTATGTCCTTCTAAGTCCTTCCAGGGTAAGAAACCAGTTAACTAGTTTGCTGTTGCTATTTGCTGTAATGTAAAAGAAGTAGATTGTGCATTGTAATAAATGAATGGCTGTTTAAGATCTTCACAGTTGTTGCTAAAGCTGTCCATAATGCCCACACATGATCCCAGGGAAACAGTGAGATTAAACCTCAGCTACTCTGGCTCCATTTACTGTGTGGATGGTGAAGATAATGTGATGTAATCTAATAGTTCCTCTATTTCAGGAGTTGTGCTGTAGCAAGATGCTTGCAGAGTCCTGCCTGTATATTTCCCTCCCATCAGATTTCCCTCTGTCTTTTTCTTAGTCATTTTATGGTATGGGTCAAACTAAAAATCTGATAGATAGAAGGAAAAGAAAAGGGAAGTTTCTATTAAAACCCAAATAAAGGCAGCATACACCCCCATTGTTCTTGAGGGAAAGTAAATGGGATGCAGCAGTATAAAAGATTTGAAAGACCCCTTGTTCTGCCTGTGAGAATAGATACGGCTTTTCTCAGCAAGAACTGCCAGAGTGTTTTATCACTGAGCACAAATGAATGTAGAGGTGCTTCAGCCCACTGGGCTGGGTAGCAGGTCAATGCAGTGCCATCTGTAAGAGGGATGTAGCACCCTGTCCCCACCTCAAGGTTCCTTTCTCAAGTGACCTACAGGCACCCAGCCCTGCTGGTTGCCTGTCCTGACTCCCAGCCTGCAACTCTCTGCCCCTGGACTGCATGAGTTGTCTTTCCAGACCTACTGCCCAGCTTTGCACACAGCTGCCATACCGCAAGCTATCTGCTGGCCACTCAGCCACAAGCATCCTTAGATTGTGAGTTCTGGTTTATATTTACTGGAAAATACCAGACTAAGGTAGGATATTCCTAGGAGCTGCAATGCTGCTGCTGTAAGCCTTAATGCATCTTGTTGCATGTGAAACAATTTTGGGTTTAGGAAATTTTCTTCCCCCTGTAGCAGAGGCCAGTTACTAGGATGCAAACGGCATTTTAGATGTTCATCTTGTCTCTTTGGGAACTTTGACCTCTGAGTACTTTATGAATTACTAGAAAATATTTCACTCTGTTTATTACACCTGAAACACCTGAAAGTTAGTTTCCTTCCATACTGTTTCCCAGTTTTCAGCTTTCAATTCATTATGGCAATCTGCATTTGGGAACTCACATTACTTTGGCACTGCTGCGTAAATCCACAGAGAAGTGCTAGCAGTTTTATGGTGGTTTATACTGCAGTCAGCAATAGAGAGAGACAGCAGAGAAAGATGTACAATTGGCTATTAAGGATGATTGAATGGTTAAAGCTATCACCCAAGCTGTGATGCTGGAAATCAATACTTGATGTGGTGATTTCAAATCCAGTAGATAGAGATACAGTAACTGCAATACCAAGTGCAAATACAAAGGAGGCTCCAGAATACTCTCCAGTGCCACCCTGGGATCAAGTAGTGGATGGTCATGCTAACAGAAACCTGAAGTTCAGAGACAGCAAAAGGTGTGTAAAACAGTGTGCTCTTTAACAAGAGTACATCCACAGGTTTGTGCAATTCAACTTTAAGCAACCTGCCAGCTTTCTCGTCTATGAACAAAGAGCTCTTGTTTCTGCTTAGCACAAGTGGTATGGTACAACCTTTTGGATAGCACAGTACTTGCTTTCCTTGTTGTACCAAAGAAAACACCAAAGAAAAAATGCCGATGCCCGAGCAGCAGATGTTATTTCACAGCTGTCACTGAGCACTTGACTCAGCCTGCTTCCTTGACACTCCAGGAGCAGTTTGGTTCCTCTGTTATCTCTCTCTCTCTCTTTCATTTTCATCTTTAAATCTTAATGGAACTACTTATTTCTATTCATAGATTTAGGACTTAGGAAGGTTTGCCATAGTTCTGTCAGAAAAGGGAAAAAAATGAAGGCAAGGTGAATTCTAGTATTGAATCTGCCTAGGTTGGTGATTTTTAGCAAGTGGCCAGAGATTTTGTAGGCACGGATAGACAATTCCTAAGGCTATACGAAAGGTGGCAAACAACTTTGTTGTTTGAAACAAATGAAGAAAAAAAAGGGAAAGTGCCTATATGCCATCCAGGTATCTTATCCAGAAAAATGTCTAAAAAGTTCAAAACAACTGGCTCTACATGCTTTCTTCTCAAGAGCTGGTTGATACATAGCAGCACAATTTCTATTACTTTGCAGCAATTACTTTTCTCCGTATTAAAAGAACAGTTTTCACCTCGGGGTGACTTGCTTGTGTCACTGCTCACTACTTAAATTTTGGACAGGAAGTTTTAGAAGCTGCTCTGGCAAGAAACTGAAGTGATCTGGGAATTCCTTCTCTGTGCCCTGCCTAAGAAGTTTCACTCGATCTCCTTGTGCGCTGCAGCCCTAAAGCACTTTTCTATTGACTAGAAGTTGCTGGTGGGAAGGAAGGATGCAAATATCTTATGCTATTGGGTTCAGGTGTCTCTCTCTTGAGTCTGCCAAAGTCAGCGTGTTTTTACAGGTGTCGACACAGCCAAGATGTGGCTGCCCAACAACAATTGTACAGGTTGTGTTACAATAAGAACTCAAACTGCTCCACAGTCCTAGAGGCATAAAATCATCAAGAATAACTGGGGGGTTTGTTTTTGGTTTTCAATTTCAAAGGAAATTATTGAGCATGTTTGCTTGTGAAGATATTTCTTTTGACATAGTATCATTGCTGTCTAGGGAAGAACTGAATACTTTAAAGCTCGTTTTGTTTTGTTCTACTTTTTTTTCCCCAGTAGGGATCGTTATTTCTCAGTATGAATTTTTAAAGTTGATCCTTACAATAAAAGTTTCAGATCTGCTTTTCAAAAAAACGTTATGTGCCAGTATCTTTGCTTGCATCAGGGAACTTTACCAGCAAGGACTCAGCCAATCTGATTCAACAGGAGCTCTTCTGGTAAGATCGGATCATAAGACGAGCCAAAAAATTGCAAGCAGGCTTTACTTTCTCCCCTCAAGGCAAGCTTTTTTATCCTGTTGCTCTTATCTTTCTGATACCAAGTCATGGAAAAATATCTCTGGCACAAATCTGCTGCAGCCAGTTCAGCAGCAGTCTTATATTTATTGACACGGACTGAAAAGTGATAGACTTTTTTTTTTTCCTTTAAAAAGAAAAGAAGATACTCTAGAGAGACGCATTTGCTGTTGACAAAAACAGTGATTAATTTACATGTACAGCTGCCTTCGAGGCTGACAGTCACCCACATGACAGGATAGAGCAGCTGGTTCTACCAGAAATGAATATTTCATAGCAAAACTTGGCACTTTCTGATAAACAGGGTAGAGGTGCTGGTGGCAGCACTGCCATGGGCCAACTTTTGTCAGAGCAAAGGAATTGCCCCAAGTGGCAATGAGCTTTATAGCATGTAAATGGCCTTTGCTACACCAATCCTTGACTAAGGAGTCTGGAGTCTGTGATTTTCTGATCTCGTTTTACATTTTAATGATATTTTGGGTGTTCCTCGATGTTAGCACGCATTTCCTTGGAAGAAGCTAACATGATGTTGGTAGTAATGATCTATGTGGTAAAAAAGTTCCAAAGGTAGAATGATCATTTAATCTCCCAGAAGGACATGATAATCAAGGTCTTTTCTTTGTTTTAGTTAAGGAACGCATTGGGTGACTAAGGACAGTTGCAAGAGATAAGTTTTCTATGAAGTATAAAACAGAGAAGGTGTCTACCAACCATCTATTATTGTGTAAGCCCTATTATATCTATAGTTCTTTTTATTTGTATGTATATTTTCTGTATTATTCATATACATATTGTTCTTACGTTAGCTATATAACTTACTCAGCTATATGACTGCATTTTTCAGAATAGCTTCTTAATTTTTTTGAATGAGTAACTGGAAGTTGCTAGGCACCTAATTAAGTGCTAAATCATCTTGGACTTCTGAATAGGCAATGGAGTCCCTAACTTAGAGATAACCATCTTTTGAAGTCTGGTATTCCACTGGATACCATACAACTACTGCAGATCCAAAGACTATCTTTTGCTTAGTATACAGCAGAGCAATTGCTTACTTCACATTTTTAGTATCAGAATCATCCAGGAAGTTAACACAAATCTGAATAAAAATAAGTGATATTTAAATCTCCCTGATAGCTTCTTGGATGTGAACCAACATTGCAGAAGCTGCAACCAGTAGGTTATTGTTTTCTAATCTACATATCCATTAATCAGCCATTATTATTTACGCCTTTACCAGAACAAACAAGATGGATTGCTCTAAAGATGCATATCCTCAGATGTTCCATTAACTGGCTATCTAGGTCTGACACGGTCTCTTTGAAACAATTAGGTCACAACGTTTCTAGCTTGATTCATTGCCCATCTATTGTTTTCCAGAAAAATACACCATGCAGTCAGATTTATGTGCTTATTACATAAAACTTAAAGAATCACTGGTTGTCAGAGGCACCTCTCACATTGTGGTATCAATAAACAGAAAAGCAACAAATTTAGCAGAAAGTTTAAGCACTGCTAACCTCTCAAAGAGGGGCCAAAACTCAGCCTTTGTAATTTGTAGAAGTCAACTACTATCCAAAGGAAACAACAAACATAATTGTCTGTTTCCCTTATATTTTGCAACTTAATTGATTAGGTCCAGATTCTACTAGTTTTCTGCACTCAATAAAGTTTTTTGGTCCGTGAGTAGTTACATACAGCTGAATAAGAATATGGGGAAGGTAGGGTATTAATTATTGCTAACAAGCATAGAAGGATCTGCTTTCATTGGTAATATAAAACAAAAACATCATGTGTTTAACAATTTGCAGTTCAGTCATCAAAAAAATTTAAAATATTACCCAGAAAAATACCTTCTCTCTTTGTCATTTTCTCTCAATAATTGTATTTGTCTGTCTTCTGGTGGACACCAATTAACCTGGCATTCAGTGCAAAATGCAAAGAAAAGAAAAGGGAATTCATAGAATTGAATAATTGCATAGAAATTTTCAACAATGCTGCTGCTTTTGGGGAAAGAAAAAGTGAATAAAGCTTGCAGAAATTTATTTTCTTACAGGTGGAACCATTGTTTCTTGACTTGTGCCTGAAGTACAATAACTTTTGCTGAAAAAGAGTCCTCTATATATCTACTTGCAGTAATTATATACTCAGGCTCTAGGAACAGCAACGGAAGTACAGAAGTCTATATCATTTGTAGCAAATGCAGATGCTACAGCACATAATTTTTCTCATATAAAGCAAAACTTATCTGTTTTTCCTAGGTACTGTTCCCAAGTACATTGTGAGATTGATTGTAGCTCTTCTTCTGAACAGTTCCAAGCAGAGCGAGGTAAAAGAAGAGGTACTGGATATTGTGCTTTTCAAGACTCAGAGGATAATCTAGAGAAATGTCCCGATATGCTTATTCAAAAATATCTACTGCACAACTGTAAGCATGTAAATGATTTTTAGAGGAAAAATGAACAGACGTACCTGACACCCTTCCTTTTCAGCGTGTCTGAGTTTTACCTGTCCCTGCCATCACAGCCTCCATCCCTTAAAGCACAAGGTGAGCTCAGCACTGGCTTCTCCAATAGATCGTGTAAAGGGAGAATGAGCTGCTCCATCTCTTTTCCCCTTCCTCAGTGCTGTTACATAGCTATGTTCATAATACAGCAGTGTTCACATATATTTGTTAAAAAATGAATAAAAAAATAAGAACTGAGAAGATATAAAAGACTCTTGTTTTTTTCTTCAGAGAAATATCATGAGCAGAGACTGGTTTTTGACTTGTTTCAGCACAGTTTCTGCGGGGAAGAGGTGGTTTCAGGTCAAAGCCAGCTGTTTCAGGAAAAGATGCTGGCAACATCACATCAGGACTTCCATCAGTGAAGTCACATGGGTTATTGTGAAGGAAAACACTTGTTAATGGGGCAGATGTTGGTCTCAGAACTCACCAGGGTTCACATTTAACTTGGAAAAAGCAAAATTACATTTAAAAAAGAAAGTACAAAGTTTTCAGAATTAAATGTTCGACAAATGCATTTTCCCACCCTCAGTGTTTTGTTAGCCAGAATATAATTGATTTCTTTGACAACAGAATTATGAAAATTGTAGTGGGAGCTGCAGTAATGATGGGTGGCAAGACAAGTTATGACGGAAATGTAAATGACTAAATACTGATTTAGTGTTGAGAAGCTGCTGAAATGTTTCGCACCTCCAGAAAAAGATAAGAACAGGATAATGACTGCAAATTGATCTCAGGAAAGTATAAATTTGGGATTGTTAAGTGCTACTAGGAGGGGTCAACTGAACCCTGAATCAGTCCCTCAAGAAAAGTGACCGAAGCCTTAAACATGTGACTATAATTGTGCAGAACATTTAAGAATATGACATTGATGACGGGATGGACTGCACAGGTGGTCTGTGTTAATTTCCCGAGTAACCTTTCTTTGTGGCTCCATGAACACCTTCAAGAAATCTACTGTACATAAAAGTCTGCTGTACAGCCCTATCACACATAGAGGGGCCCTTAGAAACTTGTATGGCTGTAAAATCAGCCATATGTGTTTATTGTCGAAAATAGCAGCAAAAACCACAGTAATGGAAGAGAGCTTCTGAGTCTGGTCCATTTTTAACGCCAGAAAACACACTACATAATCTCATTCAGAAATGTGTGAAGCTCCATTTTAAACCTAATTAGATTTTGCCCCTCTGATTCGATCCAATAACTGCTGTTCCAGAACCTCACTCCTCTCACACAAACCTTCATCTAATTTCAACTCGTATTTATTCATGACTGCTTATACTCATTTACTCTTGTGCCAGCAGCATCCTTTGGTTTAAATAGCTCTTCTCTTCCCTGGTATTTTTTAGAGAGGGCAATTATACCCCTTTTCCTTCCCTTGTGTTTCTAGGCTAAACAAGCCAAGTGCCCTTACTCTCCTTGTGTAAGATAGCCTCATTACTCCCCTGATCATTTTAGTAGCACTGTTTGGCACTTTCTGTAGTTTGAGTTCATCTTTCTTGCATGTAGGTGACAAAAGTGTGCACAGCATTCATGATGAGCTCTTGCTGATGCTTTATGCAGAGGTATTTATAGGTTTCCTGTCTTAGTGGGAATACCTCATCTGCTGCATTTGCTTTTTCCATGACCACAGCAACATTTGAGGCCCATAGTCATGCTGTGATTGATTAAAACACTAAATCTTTCTTTTTCTCTGTCACTTTCAGTTGATGAGTTCCCTGTTTATACTAGTGGGTCTTGCTATTGGCCTTTAAATGCATGAGACAGCACTTTGTACCATTAAATTTTCTCTCTTCCCAGTTACGTCAGTTGACCGGGTCATTCAGTTCTTCCTGTATGATATTCTGATTCTCCTGTGTATTGATGATGCCTCTCAAATTTGTACGATCAGTACATTTAATTATTACAGTTCCATTTCTTGTTCCCAAGTCATTCTTGCCTAAGATCAGCCTGTGCAAGTCTCTGAGGACTCCACCAGTAGCTTCTGCCCAGCCCTATCGGTAAAGTCTGTTATAATTTCTCTTTTGTCTTCTTTCCTAATGATTCCTGTAGTAATGACTGTTTCCATTGTCTTAACTTGGCTATTTTCTATGAGATACTGTTCTACGATATGTTTTATTGAAAGTAGGTGAAATAAATCCACCACTCACCTTTTGTTCAAAAAATACATGCTATCAAAGGGGATATTTGGCATGACTAAAACCATCTTTGGGAGCACTTTTGTATGATTTTTGCCAAACTATGTGATTCAACCTGTACTTCCTTATACTCATGTCTCTTTCTTTTAACATTTGTTCAAAAGCCCTGTACAAGGTTGATGTTGGACAGATTGTATGATGTTTGTTCTGAATGTCTTTCCTTGGCATGGATAGCTTTACTACTCTGCAGTCAGACAGTATCACTTTAAGCTGGAAGATCAATTATAAAGTCTTTCTATTGGACCTAACATTACAGATCAGACCATGTATACTCTAGGCACTTCATCTGCCACTTCAAACTGTGCGTGTTGACTTTCTACATGTAGACATGGCAATTTCCAGTTCTAAATATAATTCTGCCAGTAGTTTAGCGTCATCCTCCTTACTAGAAAATTAAGCAAAGGACACATGTCATGTTTGTCACACATTTGAGTCACTTCCACGCTCCATCCTGGTGCCCTGAATGTTTTCCCTGTCCTTTTTGTAGTTCTACAACAAGAAAATCTCCTACTCAGTTCTCTGCTGAGAGGTTTGTTGTGTGTATTTTTGAATTTCCTTAGCAAGGCCTAACATGGTTTGATTATTTTGGCTATTCTGACTTGATCATATGCCCCCTGCTCTCCAAAAGACACCTGACAGTCTTTTTTTAACAATCAACCATCTGTTCTATTTCTTACAGCTTTTAGTTTGTTTTCAGCATCTTTGATTGAGAGGAAGAAAGACATTCTTTGTCAGTAGAATATCAGATAATCTTTTTTAAGTTAAAGAGACATTTCCTAAGGCAACTTCTTTATAAACTGCAATACTACAAGTATAAAAAAGGTCTCAAGAATAGAAGAGGCCTGAGGCTTACCTAAGCCAAGACCTGTTCACTCCAGAGAAGGGAGAGGTGACTGGGATGTTTTAAGTGTGCTGAAAGAAGAAAATAACGCAGAGAAGGAGAGTGAAAGGTGGGAAATGGTAGATTTGAGTATTAGCTGGGATTTTCCTCTGCAGATGACTTCTTGCGATGGAAAACATTTATCACAGTCATTATCAATATTTTCACATGACTCTAAAGAAAAGATTGTGTTTTCTCTGGCTTTTTCTTTGTCCCATCTTGCTTTTCTGCAATGTTCAGGTATTCTTGCTAGATGTTTTAGTAGCACTGAGTGAAGTCTTCAAATGTAGCAATTACTTCTTGAAAGCAGAGAGCCTGGGGCAAATGACAGGTAGAGCAAGAATAACTGAGGCTTCTAGGGTGAGGGACAACAAGACCCTAGAGGCACTAGAGCAAAGAAGTATTTTCTAAGCCCATGAGTGAAGACTCAGGGGTGAAAAGATGGATGGATGAATGGAAAAAAGATAGTCATAGTGAGTCTCTGGAAAGAAAATAACTGTTCTTGATATTTTCTTCTGCTTATGAAGGAACTCTTATAAAACTGATTCAAATTAGGAAGAAAATGAAAGATAACTAATTCAATTTCTTCTGTGTTTCATTAGTTTATTCTCTGTCTTTTCTCTACTTTTTAAAGTTTTAGTAAGACGGTACTGCCAAGAAAATTCACATCACATTATCCTTTGGAGAGAGCTGGATGGAGATGGGATGTAGTGGAGCTTGGGTTGCTGTATGCCTCAATAGCCTGAGCACCACTTCGAGCATCAGGCTGGGTGCTGCACCATGGGCCATGGCTCCGCTGGCACAGGCAGCAGCACAGTGTCTCTTGGCTGCCTACAGACCTATACAATGCAAAGTAGAAATACAGCAGAAGTATAGCAGTATAATGGAACTAATCTATAGCACCTGTAAACATAAAAGATATTTTTATATTATGCATCTGTAATATAAAGAAGGTTAGGTCCTGATCGACTGCTGAGTCAGTGGTAAAATTCTACTCACTGATGAAGCGATTTGTACCAAGGACTTAACTTTGTAGTACTGCAGTTTATAGTTGTTTGTTTTTCTTATTTTGCTTCCTACCGTTACAGTTCCAAGGTTACAGAAAAACACTGGATGCAAGAAACTGGGTTTGTGTTCTTTAACCTTGCTTGCAACTGTAAAAGGAGAAGCAGATAATATGTAATTTCAGTTACACACTTAAGACCAATGTAAGTTGTCTATAATTCTTGGCGTCATGGTCCAAGAGACGAGATGATCCAAATCTTCTCATCTTGTTCTTATTTGCATTTCTTTGGTCTAGTGTGTGGAAGGATTGGCAAAGAGCTCTTCTAAGCTCTGTTTCATCATGTGATGGGTAATCACAAACAAAATGTGATGCTTGTATGTAAAATACTATGGAGAAGGATAAGGCTATTTTTATAGGACAAACATTTGAAAGAAACATCACATCTATCAGGAAGCTTGAAGCTAAATTAGGTGAAATACAGGAACTCCAACTAATATGTGTGACAGCTGTAAAGTATTAATGAATATGCCAGTTTAAATGTACAAGGAAATTACACCCTTACAGAAACTAGACTTTAACTTTCAAATGCTAAAATAAATGTTCTCGAAAACATTTTAATCTGCTTGTATTTTCTCTATGTCCAGACAATGGTATGGGTATGTTTAATAGTTACATTCTTACATGGGTTAGAAAAGTAATAAATATTTAGATGCATGTCAATGGTTAATTAAAATTACTTAAAAAGCATAAGCAACCTAGTACATTGTCTTGTTTTACCTCTTGAAACAATCCACTGAAT
Source organism: Cariama cristata (assembly GCF_000690535.1). NCBI lineage: Eukaryota > Metazoa > Chordata > Aves > Cariamiformes > Cariamidae > Cariama > Cariama cristata. Next base: position 67,642 of record NW_009628587.1, read on the forward strand.
ATACACTTTTAAGAATAACCGCAGGGATCATTAGTGCTGATCTGTAAAACAAGGACAGAAACAGTAATGGTCATGTAAGTGAATGACAGCTATAGCATTTATAAGAAGCATGGATCCTACGGTCTTATGGTTTGTTTCAGAGAAACATTTAATAGGAATTACTGTCTTCCTGCACTGTGTTGGGGAAGACAAAAGTGATTTGTCAGGGATGCGTGTCACTGAACAAATTTTAGAGGCAAGGATGCAGTTTACACACTTAAATGAAGAAACTAGACTACCTATAAGTCAGTAGGAGCAGCTTTCTGGACACAGCAGTTTCTGTCATCTATTTTAGGCGGCTGCCCTGAAATATCCTGTTTGTGGCCTATCTATTTCCACCAGCTGCCAAGGGGCATCCCTGATCTGCTATGTCTCCTGGGAAGCTGATGTCTGCCAACTACTGTCTTCAAGTTAAGATGCAACCCAAGATGAGGTTCTCCAGATAATAGAGCTGCCTTACACAGTCGTAAGTGTCCTACTTAAACAATTTAAGTAACATTGTTTTATTTCAAGAAAGTTGTGGGTTTGTCTCATCTTACTAAAGGCCAGAGCCAGATGGCACTGCCTTTGTCCTTACCTTGGCTCCTGAAAGTTTCCATGTCACTGTCACCATCAGGTGGCTGACAGCCAGGTCAACTGTCACAACAATCCAGATATAAGATTTCTGTATATATTTTGTTTTTCTATTGAGAGAGGAGAGGGACAACATGGCTTAATTCATAAAAGCAGAAGAAAACTTCTTCAAATTAGGGGAGCAAGACACTTCAAACCTTCTAAAGAGAGATACCTCTTCCACCTAAGAAACTATTCACTGCATGCATCTCCTGCCTCCTGAGCTAGAAGACTCTTAAACATGCTAGAAGCTTAAAGTACATGTGAGGACAGGGTTATACGCTGATTATGGGACTTCCCTTGCTGAATAACAACCTGGCCAACATGGCATGTGAGCCTGCAGACTCATGTGGCTAGAAGGAATTATGGTAGAGGCTGCTTTCAGGTACAGACCTGTCAGTATTGCAGTCCTACAAATTGTAAAGAAATCAAGGAAAATAATTGGGAGAAAGAGATGATAACATCCTGCTGGAATAAGTGTTAAATTAATGTGCAGAGTTATCCCTTTGGTAGAAGCATGAAAACTACAGGCTGGGTATTCAGTATCCAAATGAATTATTTACAAAATGATTACCTGGAGCTGCACCAGCTTTTGCCTCGTTAGCATTCACCAACATGACCGCCATAGCTCTGTTTGCAGGCCTGCATATAAACCTACATGCATGCCAAGAGAGGGAAACATGAGAAGGGATAAAATGAGAGAAGTGAGAAAAACCTCAGCAGCATAGCATGGCCATTCACTCCAAGCAAAGCAGTCCTGCGCAGCTTTACCAGAGCAAAGCCACAGAGATCTAATGGAGAGAAATTACAACAGCTGTGCAAATCAGGCACACAAGGTTTCAACGAAATGGTCTTGTGCAGTGTAAAGAAAATGCAGGAAGGGCTTGCAGTACTACTGTGAGATACATAGAAGATGCATGTGGTATCGATATTCCTGAGTACATAGAAGCAGAGGATAAGGTAGCCAAAACCAGTCAACATTTCTGATGATCAAAACAGAACTGTTTGAGATAAAACTTAGGTATACTGTTATCTTCCACTTCTAAAGCAGGAAATGCTACTCCTTTCCTTCACCCATTGCCTTCTACAAACAACTCTCTCAGCCTTTTAAGAGAGCAGTGACTTCCTCTGAGAAGTCTCCTCCTCCCATGGCTGCTTATCAAAAATGCCTTCCTAACACTGGGTGCAGGAAATTCAGACTTTTACTCAGGCAATAAACTCTTATTGATACCCCTCACAGTTTCTCTGGAGCAAGGAGTGCATATTAACTCTCCAAAGACTTAGGCACTGGTCTGTATGCAGTGAAAGCTTCAGCAGTCGTTCAAGAGACCGGGAAAAAATTAAGTTTGCAATCAACGCAGTTTTCTGTTAGCAGAATCAGAACCGTCAAGCATGCTTTGCGGGAGGTTTGGGACATCAGACTGCTGACTAAGACTCAAATCTCTTATAGGTTTTATTGTACTTTTAAGGAAGACCATTTTTAAGTCTTGTCTAAGACTTCTGCAAGTCTTTCTTTTTATTTGTCAGAAGAAAAGAATTAAAGGAGGGGGGGGGGAATTGTTTTGACTTCTTAAACTTTCCTGCCCTTCTCTGCAGTCTCAAATGACTCTTCAAATTTGGATATTACAATAGTGTCACTTCCAACCAAAACACCATGCTTGCGTAGACATGGAAAGGGTGGAAAGACAAAGGTTGATGAAATGCCTAGCTGAAGAATACAATAATTTACCTTCAGGAACAGAAATACCCAGAGAAGGTTTTAGAGAGGGAACAAGGCAAGCAGTAGCACAGAAACCGAGGTGTAGGATGTAGTCTAGGTCACCTCCAGCATTTCCTTAGTCCTTGCCACATTCCGCCGTGATGCCACCACCCAGAAGGAGAAGACCTAGAATTAAATCTTAGTAATCATAGCTTAATTCCTTCATCCCTTACTAAATCTATTCCCTATATATGTAGCACCCAATTATGGGATTGCATCAGCGAAAACATTCCCAGCCTCTCCTGCATGGCAGCCATCAGTAAGGCAAGAAAATTAATCTCTGAAAGGGTTAGTAACACACATGAGAGAGTTAGAAAATGCTTTAGGCTGTCAAGGTAATTGAAGGGCTTGTGGCAAGGACCAGAGCAATTTTGCTGGGAAATGCTTTTGTTTTCAATTTCTTTCTCTAAGCAAGAATGTGTGTTTTCATACAGTATTCTGTAAGGTGATACACTACTGGGATTTTAAATAACATCAGAAAAGTATTTAATTCAACTTCAGTGTTGCTAATTCAAGCAAAGGAAATATTCTTTAAAACCAGTAGTCTAATAAAAAAAAAAAAAAAAAAAAAAAAAAAAAAAAAAAAAAAAAAAAAAAAAAAAAAAAAAAAAAAAAAAAAAAAAAAAAAAAAAAAAAAAAAAAAAAAAAAAAAAAAAAAAAAAAAAAAAAAAGACTTCTAACTGGAAGAAAATGATAATTCAGTGTTATCAAAGAGAAATGTTAGGCTGCACCTGGAGTACTGTGCCCATTTTTGGGTCTCTCAGTTCAAAATAGAGAGTTGGGAAAATAGAGAAGAGTTGTAAAATCCCTCTTCCCGAATGGGAGATTGAGTAGGGGGCAGACATAAACTACAAACAGTACTTTTGGAAACACCTTTTATTCATTAGCCTGTTGTTATTAATAGCAGATAACTATTCAGGCACCACATTCAGTTATTCCCTCATGCAGCTGACTCACACATTCACTCACAGTTGCCCCATTGGAGTGGCAGTGGGGAGTCCAAACCCAGCTGCAGACTCACAAGCTGAGCATTGTACTGCCTTCTGCATAGCTGTTTGGAAAGTCCCCCAGGGCCCCCTTGTTTCATCAGATGTGTTTGTAGTCCTGCAGTCATCATCTGTGTGTAGCAGTCGCTGACCCCATGGCTGTGGTCCAACTTACAGACCCTGCTGCTCATGCCAGTGTGCACTGTTGACCTTCGGCAGGTTTGCCTGGCTCTTGGTGTCCACGTTTATCAGTTCTTTCAGTTTCAACAAGACTTACAGCCCCAGAGCTTGTCACTCCTTGGGAAATTTCAGCATGCTTCCCTCTCAGAAAGTATGTTCCCTTACCTTGCCCTGCCCTTCACTGATAACTCTTTTTCCTTCCAAATCTGCATCTATAGACCCCATTCCCACCAGTTCACGCAGAACGATCCTTCATGGCAGAGCATCCATCAATGGAACAGGTTATTCATAATGATTGTGGATTCACCATCATTGGAAGTTTTACACATCCAGTGAGGTCAAGATGGAGTTGATTTAATATAGTTTTGGCTACCATCTTGCTTCAAGCCAGAGGCTGGACTGGATGACCTGCAGAGATCCAATCAACATTTCTATGAATCTCTGAAATTTGAAAGCATCCATTCTTAAATGTTTCTTTAGGAAGAGGACAGGTTTCACTGTTTGCTGTTTTCCACGTTCAATAAACTCCCTTTGGCCAAGGAAAATCTCTCTCAAATAGTGTGATCAAAGCCTTCAGCAGAACAGATACATTTTTGAAAAATACTTTTTGGCAGAAGGTGATGTCTTCTGTTCTGAAGAAAAAAGAAAAAAAAATCAAAACAATCTCTCCAGTTCTATTTTGTGGTACTGTTACTGAATTTAGCCGTGAAACACTCCAGATGAATCAATGCTCATATAAACATGGGAAATTTTTGTGATTTTTTGGAAAAAAATTAAGAAACCAGTCTTCAAACACACATTATTTTATTTCTTCACTTGATATTATAAAACAGCTTGAAAATGAACTTCCTAAGTTCAGACATTTTTTAGCTGTGATTAAAAATTTGCTTTTTGAACTAAAAACTCAAATATAGCTGAAAAAGTTTTACTCAAATTTTTCTTCTCCTTCAAGCTAAATGGCATTATTAATGCAAGAATTCAGCTGACAGAGAAATATTAAAATAACCTCACTGTTCGGGTTTCATTACAGAAAGTTTGTTTGTCCTTGTGCAACCTTCTGCCAAGTGCTGGCAGCAAAAAGGGCCAATTGAATCTGCCTGTGGGCCCGTTTGAACACTTCAGTAATACTAGCTCAGTCCCCAAACAAATCACCTCCTGAAAGGCTCCTGCTGGGGCAAATCTTTCCCAGTCACAGCTGAGTCTAAAGACAACTTTCTAAGGGGAGTAAACAGGGTACCAATTAATTCGGGGAAGACAGCAGTTAACAGATCAATGATAGTTCAACCAGCTACCTTGGCAGTAGTCTTGGGTGTGACCTTCCTCTTTGTCCACAGGTTGTGAATGTAAGCAGTGCTGATATTCACTGAAGAGCCCTGCTCCTTTTCAAGGCCACTGAAACCTGGAATGTTGGGGCAGAAGGCTTTGTGAGTTTCCCATCAACTCCAGACTGAAGCTTTGCTGTGAAATACAGTCCCACACTGGAACAACTCTGCTCTGCTGTGAGATTCATATCATCTCAGTGGCATCACTATATATCCAGCTGCCCTAGAGCATATCCAAGTAAAAGTATGTCAGTTCTGCACACAGAGGGAACTAGGCTTCAGTAACAATTTGGGTGAATTTGATGTAGGTTTATCGTCTGCCACATTTTAATAGCGGAGAGCAAGACAGTGTTAAAATCTATGCTGGTCTTGCTTTCAAAAATCTGTGAAGTTCTTGAAGTCCAAGCAAGGGCGAGCTTGCCCAGGTGGAGGCTTTCTGGTCCTGACAGTTTTGCAGGGCAGAGGTGCATGCTCAGGGGTGACTGCCCCTCCACAGTGATGGGGTTTGGGGAGCAGTGCATGGTCTTTCCTCTGGCTTGGGGTTTACAGCACTGTGATGAAAGCCAGATCCCACAGCAACGCCTGCATTTTCTCTGCTCTTGGTTGCATGAAGACCTGCCTGGGTGGAACATTTCCATTAACCTGCAAGGTGATAGCTTTAAGTTTTTCCATGTAAATGACAGCAATCTTTACAGCATACAGTTATATTTCATTATTTTTATAATTGTTTCCCTGGTCAGAAATACCTTCTGAAAGTCTAGTGCAACTAAGTCTGCAAGACCTGTCTACTTTAGGAAATCGTATTATTTTTAGTGAGAGAAAGGATTGAATCCTGTATCCCAGTCATTAGATTCTTCCAACAGCTTGCTCTGCAAGCAGCTGCAACAAGATTTGCTGTATAAATACTGGGTAACAGATGTCAGGCTTAGTGAGGAAAATGTTTAGAAAAACTATCTACAGAATGGTTGGATCCTCGTGGCTAAAATGATGAATGGTGGTGGCTGCCGTTTAAGGTGCTGTAGTCTTCAAAGAGGAGAATGTTTTCTAAGGGAATGATTTTGTGTCAAGTTTTAGTTATTAAAATATTTAATTTTGTAGTCTGAGTAACACGCTGAACAAAAGAAATCAATGTGACAAAGTTAATAATTTTGATTCTATGACTCTCTTATAGAATGGTAATTCAGCTGAAAAGCAGGTGTGCTCTGATTAGGTGTACAAATATAGTAATATATTGATTACAGGAGCAAAACTCCTTGAAGTGTTCCCTAAAAGAGACCAATGTGTCTTTTCAAAGAGAAAGGTCTTACTAGTGTTTCTATTTACACAAAGTTTTGTGACTTGACATCTCAATAAATAGCAGGTACTTATTGGCTTCTTCATGAACTATCAGCAAACCTGGGTGATATTATCTTGAACAGCATTTACAGAAATGTACAGATTCATAATTTGTTTCCAGCACATAGGCATAAACCTTGTTAACTGCTGGAGACTAAAGCAGCAGAGTGAACTGTGAAACATATGAACTTGCATAAACTCTGACCCTTGGGAATATTTGCAAGTTTGCAGTCTCTTACACAGCTATTGTTTTACTGCCTTTGCTCTGTTCTGAAACAATGAAATTAAAATTAATTTGTCTCTCAGGATCTGACACAGATACTGTATTTTGCCTACATTTACTGTTAATCTCTGCAAATGATGTGGGCTGATTCTTAATATTTGAGAAACGTGGTTTTTTAAAAGGGGCGAGGGGGCAGTCTTATGGTCTGACTGGGGCATATTTGAATAGGCTAAGGTTAGAATGCAAAATAGCTCAGTGTAAAACATTTTGGAATGTGCTTTCAGAAAACTGATTTTAAAAAAAAATTTCTTGTGCTTCTACTTCATTCTGACTCATTTTAAAGAAAACAATTTCAAGGAAAAAATCTTTTCTAAACATCAGGCCCCTTTTTACGAATCTCAAGTTAAAACTCCAAAACCATAGATTCCCAAAGTCATAGTCATTGATGTCTCCTGAAAATACAAGGAAGAAACCTATAAACTGTATGTGTTTTGTAGTGCTGGAAATGAAAATTTGTCCTTCCTTGTTATTGGGAGCCCTACAATTCAAATAATCAGAAACACATGCTCACTGTTCAAAACACAGGTCTTACGTTCTAACCAATTTTCCTTTTCACTATTATAGAAAAAATGAAGCCCCTTTGGTATTACATAAACACTCATTTTTTATTAGAACTGATAGAATTCATGGAATTCCTCAGCAGAGCAACCAAGCATATCAACTTAATTTTAAAGACCTGAGAAGGCCCCTTGAAACCAGAGGTATCTTTGTGCTTATGTTACAAATATCTGAAATCAAATGAGATTTGATATAAAAAAAAAAATTCAGTTTGATTTTAAATGAAGTAAGTAAAGGTGTGCTGTGTTTAAGTTTCTATAGGAGCTGTGTGTAATCATAGAATTGTAACCGTAGAAGTATTAAGTTTGAAATAGGTAACTATAGGAATAATGTGCAATGTTTTAGTACCTATAGAGTTTAATGTTTTGAAATAAGTAATCATAGGTACCTCACCGGGTAGTTACTGGATTTTTTTTTTAGAAACTATAGAAACTATAAATCCATCATGGATTCTAGTTACGCACAATGAACACCAATTATGTTGCTTGGCAATCCCCTTTCCTCTTTCCAGTTTGATTTGAATATCAAGGATTCAAATCAGTAGAGCTAAGTAAGTTTGACCAATGATTATAATTAGATTAGAATATTAATAAGATTGTGTAATCAGTAAAACCAATCAATGTAAGGGTTAAATTTAAGAGCAAACATAGTATGCATTTTTATGTAAAAGAACATATGTAACAATGACTTGACAGAAAAAGAGTATAAAAACTCTTGGAATTTAATGCTAAGGTGGACATGATAGACGGAGCTATCCCCCATGTCCCCAGCGCTGCAATAAAGGAGTGCCTGCTTCTTAATACTACATCGGTGTTAAGAGGTTTTATTCCCGATTTCAGTGACACTTACAATCCTGGCTAAATTATTGCACTGTTTTTTTTAACTGAGTTATTTGAGTTTAAAGGTAAATGTTATCTGGAACAAGTAACAGTAGTTCAAATTTGTGTAAACTATAATAACACAGATTCTTAATACAATAATGTATCTATTTTCCCTTTGCCTTTACCTTTTAAAAATTGGTATACTGTGTTTTATTTCTTGCTTTGTTTTGAGTTTATTTTGTTTTTATTAATCTTCAGGTGTTTGACTTTTGTTCACATCCTCTGAGCTGACTATGCAGGCAATGCAAATAGAAATGAACCAACATGATATTGTTGGGTCTCATGATAGAACATGTTATCCATTTGGAAAGTTTCAGCATACTTGGTATGACGTACCAATGGGAAAATCCTACTGTCAAATATCACTAGGCACAATATTGATATATACACATAGAACTTTGTGTGTCTTGATTTTTCCCAAGCTTTGTCTTTCCCAAACAGCTGCTGCCTTCCAGATACATTAGGAAACATTTGATTTTTATTAGTTCTTAGTTTGTCATGGAAAGACAATATTCATGCGACAGATATTAACTATTATGATTCATTTTGCTGATATGTACGGCACATTAAAGTCAAAGGAATTCTTTTCACAAACCCAGTCCAGAATGTGTATGTTTGTTGGAATCAAGATCTTAAAGTTCCTTTAAGATTTTTTGTAATGGAAATCCTTAGGAGTACACCATGACTTTGATATTCAGAAGTAATACTGTTCATATGTTTTCATGTATAGCAGAGGATATGTGATGCCATTTTTTCTGAAGGTTACTCAGGCTGTGTTGCAAACTACTGACAGCTCACCAGATTGTGTGCTTTCTTCCTGTACACCAGATACGCTACTTTAGACTAAAACATCTAGCATGACCAAAGTTAAAATTCTTATTGCTAGCACAATGTAGTCCTCCTGCTTTATAACACTCCTGGAAATCTCACAGTTCTGTAAACCCTGGGACTAGGGTTCTTCAAAGCCTTTGAGAACAGATTTTCTGTGGAAACTGGTTGGAGAAAGGAGACAAGCAATCTACAAGAATCTCGGGACTCTGGAAAGGAAGGTCCACTGGCACCCACTCCAAGCAAGCTGAAACAATTGTAAGTCTACTTTTAAGACCTGCAACAGCTTGGGCCAGCCCAGCCCTGCACACACAGCTCAGGGCATGCATCACTCCGTGGCATTCAAGCAGGCAGCAAGGTGGGAATGGCAGAGTGGCACTAGCTGAGATCTCGCAGTGGTGAACAGCAAACGGAGTGCATTACAGCCAAAGGACAGAGGGAGGAGAGAACTAATCCTAACATGTATTATTTCATTAGTAACTCATGTCCTTAAGAGGTATTTAGGCTAAAACTACTGCCAAGAAACCTTAATACAGCAAGGAACCTTTCTTAATAAGTCGTTTTGGTTCAAAGATTGCCAGCTTTCCCAAATTTATTCTGTTCCCTCTTCTGCCATAGAGTTCCCTCCATCCTTAAACCTTTAAACTAATTATTTGTACATAGGTAGTTTTTGCTTCTTAAAAGAAATCAGGTAACTTACTTGATACAGTTTCCTGGGAGTGGGCACAAGTTTTTCTTGAATGAACTTGCCTCTTTTGCTGTTAGAAACATTAGACACTTTATGGTACTACGTCATTTTATCCCACCACTCTCAATTTTATTCCCCATTCAGAGACTACATAAAATTTTTCTGAAATTGAAATCTTAAATGTTTCCTGTTCCACTCTTTGACCTTGTAAAAGGCTTATTTTTTCCACTTAGCCTTTCTTGGAATGACTTTTATGCAGAATTTCTGCCACAGTAGCACGCAGGAGAAATCTAGTTCAATGTAAAATGTACGAATGACCTTTGAATCAATGCCAAATAGAGGTCTTGGCCCTTGTGCCTCAGTAGATTGTCCTTTGGTGTTCAATCACTTTTAAAAAAGCAACAGTTTTGAGTACTTTACTTGTCGCATACGCTATTGGGGATTGAGCAAAGAACAAGAATAAATCAGATTATGGCTAAAATCTAATATGATGTTTCTGAGAGGAGGAAAAACCTTATTTCATGTGATTTATATTTTCCAGTTTCCTTCCTGTGAAATTACCTTAAATACAGCTCATGGAGCAAACATCTTGATACACAGAGCCCCTGAAAGGTCTTCTATTCCCATTGCACTTCTACCAAAAATGCAATAGTCAGTTGTGGGGAAACAGGATATTAGTCAATTTGTTTTCTACTTTCTTCAAAGTAATAGGTTCATTGCTTTAACTTCAAACTGCATTAAGTTTACCTTTTGTTCAGCTATGCCCTTCATCTACTCCATGTTCTATTCCTGTGCCAAATGGCTGTTACTAGGGACTCTGCACTGCCCTCCACCAGGCAAACTGTCCCTCTCCTTCTCCCAGAGGTCTTGATGGCTGATGTTTACTTGTGTCCCTGCTCAGGATGCATTGCTAATCCTGCTCACTCCAACATATTGAATAGGGATGAGATCCATATCTTCACATAATCCTTTGTATATGCTGTCCTTCCTTCTTGGATGTGTTGTTATTTGCATATTTCAAAACCAAATTTGAAGAGGAAGCATCACTCACTGTAGTCCTGCTGCTGTATTTAGCATAAGTGTGGCTTCTTTTTCCCTTTCTGACACACAGCAATTTCATATCATCAGTGTATAATGTTTTTTAACCTTTTAATTTTGCTGATTTCCCCTTAGCCCCTGAGCTAATGATCTGTTTCCCAACAGCCCCAGTTCTGTAATTTTACCTTTCATATCATGTGTGTCTCCACCCCACAGACTCGCTCAGAGCCCTTCCTCACAACTCGGCAGTTTCTTCAGCAGCCTGAACCAGGGCTCTGCTTGTACCAGTCCCGTAGCAGAGCTGAGCCATGGACCCTGAAGGGCCAGGACATCAGAAACACAGTGACAGTTTCTCGTTGGTGGGACTGTAGCAGAAAAAATGGTTTGAAGAATGACAGCAGCTAAGGCCTGTTTTCACTTTCTTCCCCCCTCCCCTCCAAACCTCTGCTCTTTAGTAATTATTTTCTTCCCTCATGATTTCCAATCTGGTTGAGTTCCTTGAACTCTGCTCCTCTGTTTCATCAGTCCCCTTGCTCCTAGTCAGCTCTGCTAACTCCCCATTTAGAGTCATTTGCTACTTCAGTGCATTACTTTGTACACAAACCCAGCATAGCCTTCCAAACAGGGACAAAGTAAGGAAAATGGAGAGATGAAAATACAATCTGTCTACACAGAGAAGATAACCATGACTGAATTCATTAAGGAAATGGGAAAAGAGGATGAACAAGAATGAAGGTGAACCACAGCAGTACTTGGGATAGTTATCAGACCAAGCAAAAAAGTGAGGTAGTAGCAAATAGAGTGAGATGTTTCAAAATGCAGTAACTGTGGTGACAGCAAGTAACAGGAGGATGTCATTCACTGAAAGATTTAAATACACCATTCAAATTAAGAAGGAGGAAGAGAGAGGATTAGAATGATTAACTTTTAAGGAGCAGCCGGGGAATATGATGCAATTAGTCCACAGTTGAACCAGTATTATGAAAACCCCCCCCCCCCCCCCCTTTGCTTTTCTTGCTTCTTTAGACTCTTGGTCTCACTTGGGTCTACAGGGCAGAGGGACCACAAGATTTCCCTGATTCCTGATCCTGCTAGAACTAAAAGTGGAAGTAACGATTACGAAGGCAGGCTGTGCTAATGAGGCAAGCAGTTATATGGTTATTCTAAATCTGTTTAGATGCATCCAGAATACACTTCTAAAAGTTCAGTAGTAGCTTGTGCTAGTGCCACTTCACTACTAGTGTACAAAAGTGAATACTCCCTATTGCCTTTGCCCCATTTTTCCCAAGATCAAGTGAAAGTCTCAAGGCCAAGGAGAAGAATCCTCTCTCTTTATCAACATGATTCTGGAAGCAGAGAGATGACTGAAAGGAGCTGAAAAGTGCTTCTATGCTTTCCTTTCAATATATGCGCAGCGCTGAAGGCCTTTCATACAAGTTAATCTCATAACAAAATATGACCTATATGGGTAGTATAAAGTTATAATACTGCATTTCTTATCAGACTTCTTTCTGACTCCTCCAAATCTGTTTTTAATAGCTCAAACCACAAAGTTCAAACAAGCTTTTGACAAATTCAAGTATCTTCACTGCATTTCAGTGAAATGGTTTTGGTGCACGAGTCCATATTCTTTATGAACATAACTGAACTTTTCAATAATAACTTCAGAATTCAAACTGCTTTTAAATTACTCAAAAGGCTACCAGAAATGTTACAATAACAAGCCTGATGTATTTGGATTTGTAAAGTGCCTAAAACCTGATTTAAATATGTTGAGAACTGCCACAACACACATTGGTGAAGGTTTCTTTTCTTTTGCCAGAAAATATTCTATAAATCATGGAAGCAAAATAAATTTTAAAAAAAAAAAAAATGTAGCAATCAGCCATATTTTTGGCATGAAAGCACTGCAATATACCATAAGTTATCTGTGACCATTAAATAGGAGACATGCACATTACACCTGGCACTTGTCTGTGTGTTCACTAGCTGTCATCAAGATCAATGCTTGTTTGCTGTTTTGAAAATGCTTCAAAATAGCTTCACATTTTGCCAGGCAGGGAAGCTTAGAGGTCTGATGTCTTGAGTGGGCATGGAAATCTCATTGAAGGTGCTCGGATGCTGCAGTTTGGTAACTGGGATCTTTGTTTGTCTGGGGAGCCCTAAAAAGCATTTCATTAAAGATTGTGTTTTGTCAATTTTTTCATTTTAAGACATCGGGGAGATGACTCATACCTAAACCATGCTGAATTGCATTCTTTCAAATGCTTCAATCCAGACTGGAAGCAAGGACCCTTGAATATCCTAGGTAAAGGCTGACAGAAAAACAAGAATTCTATAATTTGAAAAGATTGGTGGTTTTAATCTACAATAAACTGTTGAGGGGAGAAGGGTGAAAGAGAAATTCCAATGGTACCAGCAACATAGAATTTACCTGAAAATCTAGAAATGCACAGACAAGTCCCTGATTCAAACCAGGCAATGCCTCTTCCCCTTGTTTTGAGCTAAACTTCCACCCTAGATGCAAAGGACAGAGCTGGTCAAATGTTTTTTTAGACTGAAAACATTTTCTTTCTAAAATAGAATCCTATAAAATATTTATTCTTCATGTGCCTGGGATATTACCATTATATTTTAGTATCTGTCTAAATCAGAGTACAAAAGTGGCAGGGATTGATACCTCTTGGCAGTGTTGCTCTTGGGAACTAGGATCTTGTTCCACTGTAGTGTCATTGTGACTTTTTTTTCCTGTATTGTTAATATTACACTTCATCATGAAATTTCTATTATATCTTAAGATTGTCAGCTACCTTAGACTATCTAGCTGTCTCTTAGGAGACAAACAGATACTGCAGCTGATCCAAGAGAAAAATATCATTATTCAAGGTATTTTTTTCAGGCAAAATAATGTGTTTCTATAACTGTTCCTTCAGAAGTTAAATGTAAGTCTTAGAATCTAGGGCAGAACCTTCATCATGTTAAAGTCTGTGGAAATGCACCATAAACTTAGGTCATATCCGGACTTTTCCCCAGTTTTCCACTGTGAATACTTAGAAACAATAATTGAAGATAAATTTCCCATGAGTACGATGTTTTATTTGCTTAAAACCTCATTGTTCTAGATAAAGATTTCCATCAAACTCATTGCTTTATTTACAGAAAGCAAACATGATGCAGTGGGAACACAAATAAACGAATCATACTTTATAAGTCATCCTAACAAAAAGACTTCTTGCATGTTTTCTCTAATACTGCCAGCCTTAAATTATGCTTAAATTTGTTAGTCTTTCTACTGAGTCCCAAGTCTTTTGGATCCAGCAAAAAAATTATGAGCTTTTATCTGAAGAAATTCTAATTGTAATTGATTAGTATTGGTAAAAATAATTTAAGGACTTTAAAAATGCTAGGTAATTGTGGACTATCCGGTTACAATTATTCTTCTATCAGATACAAATACACACTAAATTTTAGCTCTAAAAACCTTAAAATTTAAAAATCTGACTTAGTTCTCTATTGTTCTTACAAGTAACTATTAGGGAAAAAAAAAGAGTGAACAGAATGAGCAAAGACTGCTTTTTGCACACAACCTCAATGCACTCCACAGCAGAAGTACCCAAATACCTCGGATCTAAGTCCTTCCTGGCCTAGTGCAGTCTGATGGATCACAACGCCAGAAAGTCCAGCAGTAGTTTTACTTTAATGCTGTGTTCAAGGCAGAACTGTGATCAGACAGTCACAAGTGGGTGCTTCACTCTGAATCCTCACTTACCACCAGAGGATCTCCCGGTGACATTATGTGTGACATAACGCCTTTGAAAACAGTTGGATTGCTGAAGTCACTCATCTTCTCAGTCTCCTACTAAGCATAAATGTACTCAGTAAGACTACAAAAGGAAAATCCATTAGGGAAAGGGGAGAGAAGCATCAGACCCACCAACAGCTGAGAAAGGAAAAAAGGGAAGAAAGCAGATGGCCATGAACGGATGAGCTAATGGGACGAAAACTGGAACAGAGTGGACAGGGAGAAGAAGAAGGATGAGAAAATGTGCACGTATGAGAATGTGCCTGAGAGATAAGCTTGTCCTACTTCCTAGAAGCAGGAAAGATGTGTTAAACCAAAAGAAAGGAAATACTGAAAGACTAAGTACAAGTAAAAAGTCTAGGAAGCATTTTCTGAAATGTTTACATGGTTGAGAAGGTACAACCATATAAAGATCACAGAAAACGTTTGAGGTTTGTCTATCAATTCTAAACACTTTCTGGAGATTTCTTGTTCCCACTGTAGATTTATTTGGATATTTATGATTGTTTTGACCACAAAAACTAAGGAAAGTCAGTGGTGGTCATGGAGGGAAGTGGAAACTTCTGATTACTTACATATTTAATACATTAATTGGAGCTAACAGTGTTTTTTAAAAATAATAGGTCAGACTTGAGCATAAGGATAACACATTTTCCTAGGTGAGGATTTCCTTTGCATGGTTATACACCACTTGATCTCCTGTTCTGAGATGAAAAATAGGAAAGACCTATGATGAAACACACCTCTCAATTATTCTGGGAGCAATGTAGTTGACTCCTTTTCCATTGCCAGCCCACACAGCTAAACTCCGTATGTACACAACTTAGCTGAAAAACTTTGGGAAGCAGCTCCTGTAATCATGAAATACATACAGGACTGAAGACTTTGAACTCACACCACAGTCTGAGAAACAACTCACAGCTTAAATGCATGGAAAAAGCATGAGACTAGAAAATGTGAGGTAGAAACAGGATTTCTATTTTCTCTTTAGAGAATTAGCACTTCTGAAAAGCAACTATTGCTCTTGTTAAACTATTTGTTGAGCCAATGCATACACAAGGTGGGTAAGAAGGGGATATACATCAAAATGGATGACATAGGGTTATTCTCCATAATCTCCTTTTTGGCTCAGTGGGAGAAGAGATGCTTTTCAGGCAATGTTTCTGAGCCAGAGCCTACTTCAGATGTAGTGGGTTGTACTAAAATTAGCCTTTGGGATTATTGCCCTTCCATTCACCATAACTTATCATTAAGGCATATTAGATTATCTGCATGACCACCAGTATACCTTTCAAGGGATACATATATCCAGCGAAGTCTAATACTCTTTCAGGAAAATGTTTCTGTGGAAAAGGTCAGAGAAAACTCTTTCTGAAGTGCAGAGTGAGAGTTTTGCAACAGACACTGAAAACTCTATGGGACAAAAAAAGTCTACAATAGAAAACTAGATCTCAAATGATAGAACAAAAAAAGATTTAAAGTCATTCTGGCTGTGGTCCCCTTATATATTATTAATAGCTTCTGCTTCAAATCACTTCAAATCAAGCATCCCAGCACTTTAGCTTAAGTTGAAAGTTTGTCTTGCTTCGAAGGACATATGAAATAGTAGAAGAAAGAAAATATTAAAATGTTACATTTTAAATAGTGCTGAAACATAGGGCAGGCTAAACGGTGTACAGAAAATGAGAAAGAGATTAGACTGAAATTAATTTCTTTCATTCTTCCTTATCTCTCTTTTTTTTCCCTCATGCAGCTACTTGTAATGGTCCTGCTTGTCTGAAACTGGCAACAAATGAATGGATGTTTAGATTTACATTTACACATTGCTTTACCCTCTTGTCCTTCAGGAGGATGCAGTTTAATCGGTCATGCCATAGGATTATTGCATGTTTCAGTCCTGAGATTGCATAAACTCCATGATCAAGACCACTTGCACCCTTCATGATACTGATTAGTATTTTTTAAGAACAGAGTTTAAATATATACATTAGGAAATGTACATTTCAGGAACTATGTATTTCCTGAAATAGAATTTACCCTGAAAGTTGTTAGATGCGTTAACTGTAGCCCATTGATACAGTTGTGTACCAACAAGGTTGGCTGATAACTTACAGACTGAAGCACAGTTTACATAACATAAATAAATGCATAGGCCTAGTACACAATAAGAAAGTTCCTTATTCCAGTCAAAAAAGTAATAAAATCAAAATTAGAAAAAAAATGCATATATCTACAACTAAATAGCCATTTATAAAGATTAAATTCTGAAAAAACTTGATTCTTAATTTTTTTTAAATTGAATTAAAGGTCAAGGGAGTTGATTGTCCCTCTCTACTCTGCACTAGTGTGGTCTCACCTCAAGTATGGTGTGCAGTTTTGGGCACTTCAATATAAAAAGGATATAAAGCTACTAGAGATCATCCAAAGGAGGGACAGGAAGTTGGTGAAGGGTTAAGAGGGGTAGCCGTATGAGGAGC
Source organism: Cariama cristata (assembly GCF_000690535.1). Classification (NCBI taxonomy): domain Eukaryota; kingdom Metazoa; phylum Chordata; class Aves; order Cariamiformes; family Cariamidae; genus Cariama; species Cariama cristata. The sequence continues at coordinate 84,430 of NW_009628587.1, forward strand.
AGCTGAAGTCACTTGGTTTGTTCAGCCTGGAGAAGAGGAGACTGAGGGGACACCTCATTGCAGTCTAGAGCTTCCTCATGAGGGGAAGCAGAGGGGCACTGATCTCTTCTCTCTGGTGACCAATGATAAGACCCGGGGGAATGCCATTAAGATGTGACAGGGAGGTTTAGGTTGGATATTAGGAAAAGATTCTTCACACAGAGGGTGGTTGAACATTGGAACAGGCTTCCCAGGGAAGTAGTCATGGTGCCAAGCCTGACAGCATTCAAGAAGCATTTACATAATGCCCTCAGACACATGGTGTGAATTTTGGGGTTGTCCTGCACAAAGGCAGGAGTTGGGCTTGATGATCCTAGTGGGTCCCTTCCAGCTCAGGACATTCTATGATGATTCTACTCTATATCCAGTTTCAGTATGAAAAGAAAAGTGAACAGACAGTCTGCTATTCTCTTCTGGTATAAAAAGGATATAAAGCTACTAGAGATCATCCAAAGGAGGGACAGGAAGTTGGTGAAGGGTTAAGAGGGGTAGCCGTATGAGGAGCAGCTGAAGTCACTTGGTTTGTTCAGCCTGGAGAAGAGGAGACTGAGCGGAGACCTCATCACAGTCTACAACTTCCTCACAACAGGAAGTGGAGGGGCAGACACTGATCTCTTCTCTCTAGTGACCAATGATAGGACCCAGGGGAATGGCATAAAGATGGGCCAGGGGAGGTTTAGGTTGGATATTAGGAAAAGATTCTTCACACAGAGGGTGGTTGAACATTGGAACAGGCTTCCCAGGGAAGTAGTCATGGTGCCAAGCCTGACAGCATTCAAGAAGCATTTACCAATGCCCTAAGACACATGCTGTGAATTTTGGGGTTATCCTGCACAGAGATAGGAGCTGGACTCCATGATCCTTGTGGATCCCTTCCAACTCAGGACATTCTATGATACTACATTCTATGATTCTATGAATTACCACTTTGGCAAAACAGAGGGCCAGAGAATAAATCTACATTTGACAAAATGTTTATATAATGAACATTTGCATCGTAGACCCTCAGTACAAAATATTTTATTTACAAGAAAATGAAATATGACATACAATAATCCATCTGAATCACTATAAATAAGAATAAAGATAAAATAGAAATAGCTAGGGAAAAAAACCAGAGACATAGCTGGAAAGAGATACCATATGCATCATATACCATATACATCATGCATCATGAACCGTTATCCAAGAGGAGCCTTGGACAAACTAGAAAAGAAGAAGAATGGAAGGAGATTTCAGCTTCATTCATTAAGCTGAAGTTGTGAAACCGTTCCTGATGGGGGAGGGAGTGTGATTTAGGGGGGAAGTAGGAGAGGATAGGAATTTTTGTTCATTTGTGACTTGCATTCACATTGTCAAAGCAAGTTTACAACCAGTTTTAGATCTGAGGATTTTGCACATTCGGCTGAAAACGAAAAGTAAAACTGGAGACAGTATTATGGGGTACTGGCAAAACCAGGAGAAAAGCAGTAGGAACTGAACAGTAGAAGGAAGGAGAAAGGATTTTCAGGCTGTGAATTTTTAAAGAAATATTAATGCATTTTCCTTCAAGTAGGATTCTGAAGGAACATTAAAAATGCCACATGGATGCTGAAGACTGAGTTTTCTTTGCATCTAAAAGCAGTTACTGTTGAAGAGTTTGGTTCATATGAGCAAAAATTGGTTATTTTGCTTATTTATTTCTGATTACCACAATGTCATCTGTAAATTAATCAAACAAGAAGCTTTCCCTTTCTGTCCAAAACTTTATTATTAATGTGTTGAGTATTCCAGTATCGAAGTAATTTGGACAGTTGATATAAGTGTTTAGTTGCTTTAGGAATTATCAACAATTAACAAAATATCTCATATATTAACTTTGCATTAATGTTAGTTTCATTAGCATTAATATGAAATACATTTTATATTAACCTTAGTAACATCACACATAAACTTACTTTCAGAATATATCAGAATTCCAGAGCTTTGGCAAACAAACCTATTGTGAAATACAAGTTGACCTTTGAAGTAAAAACAGCAACTCAGTAAGAAAAACTACCTGACGAAAGGAAAACTGCAGAAACATACTTTGGATACCAGGAAAAGCCTGTTTCTACCAGCAGGAAAAATATGTGGGTCTATGAGATGCCAGTGGGTAATCAAGATAAATGTTTCTCATAAATAAAGCTGAGCAGAATGCATGTAAAATAATTCTTAAAATAATTTTTTCTGTATACGTCCATAAAAACCTGTGTATATTTAATAAAATAGAACAATGCACACAGAGAGTTCTTAATTTTTTAGTCAAATGTCTGCAAAATTAGGACGGTAATAATCTGAAATAGGGGCAGTACAATGTGTATAAATTTTTCCCGGTAGATATCTACCATATCTCAGTACTAAAATCACACAGATAATGGCTTTTCTGTTAAAGAGAGACCTTATCAAGTCCTCTGTTAACAGAGATAAAGGCATTTCACCAATATGATGAAAGAAATAAAAACCACGTTTCTTAGCTCAGAATATTATGAACAAATGTAAAAGCTCAAGCAAATAATGTCCCATGCTGTGTAGGCTTTGTTTCACAATGTAACTACTAATCGGGGTTTATTTCACCTTGGTACACATAACAATGATATATCATGAGCTTCAGAACTGAAGCACAACTAAAATGTTGTTAGGAAGGCTCTCACAGCATGAGAGAAAGTACAAAAGCAGTTTGTTTCCAGTTGGAAGCCATAAAAGCAGATGTTTCTGCAGCACAAGCCAGTAGACCACCCAGTTCAGTACGCTCTGTCTGAGCCTGTAGCAAACACTTCAAAGAAAGTGTAAAGAAAACTTTCATGAGTCAGGCTTTCAAAATCCTACCTGCCCAAAGGGGCACTTTCTTCCTAGCCCACATCACTTCATAGGGAGCTCATGCCCTGGAGTGCTATTCTGTATTATTATTTCTATTAAAGTAGCACAGTATAATTTTAATATCTTTTCTAACCAAGGTAACATTTCTAGCAATATAAGTAATATTTTTTTGCTCCTGCTAAACATTTATCCACAAGGCTGTCCTGTGGTAATGAGTTTGTGGATAATTACAAATCACCTGAAAAACTCCTTTGCATACATTTTGGTTTAGTTCTTCTAGGCAGAAATTTGTGCATATCTCCTCCCAAAAAGCCTGCTGTCTTTGACTTACCCACCTCTATTGCTTCCCACTCATTCTTTTCCTACTTTCTGTAATTCTTCCAGCCTGCATTGGAGGAAACTTGCAGGTAAAGAGGAGAAGACGTGAGACCCTGGGGCATCCTACAAGCACGCACTCTGTGAATCTTCTCATTCTTGCAGTCTGGACATGACTAGGGGATCCCTGAAAGTCTGCTAAGTTTCCTAACAAGTTGTATTTCCTTTCTAATAGCCTGTTTATCCTTTCACTAGGTAATAATAAGTCAATTAATACATTATATTGCAACTTCCACATAACTCAGAGATCAAACGCCAAAATGCTGCCATTTTATGTCAAAAGGACAAATTCAGGCCAGGGGAAGAAGTAATTTCACTGACTATACCAAAAGTACGAATGTCAAATCAGAGTCTAAGTTTCACTTGATGGACTACCATTACCAACTCTTTATAAAGTTTTTTCTTTTATGTGCATTTTAAATGTTCCACATTACAACTCAGTGCACAGAGTTACCCTTCTGAACTTGTCTTAATTAGCAAGCACATGCAAGCATACCTAGTGGAAAAAAAAAACATGTAGAAACTACCTAACAAGTCAAAAAGTTTAGTATATCTGAAGACTGACCTTAGAAAATTGGCTACTGGTCACCATATGGAACCACAAAATGTTTTTGTAACATTAGTCACTTTTATTTAGGGATTGTAAAAACCATATTTTTTCACCATTGTAAGAATAATTTACTCACATCTAAAAAAAGTCATCTTGATTAATGACTTTGAAGAGAAATACATAAAATATATTAATATTTTCCCCCTTGCAGTTTCAGCAATCACTTCAAGGCTAGTCCTAACACCTGAACAGCATTCACGTTCTCTAAACACAGCTTGTGTGCCTATGGTTCCACGTACTCTGACTCACTTTCATAGCATTCCCAGGTGAAGGTTCTGTGTCGTTCTTTCAGAAATTTCCTGTCGATACAGACTAACACTCTTAGAAATCTCGCTATTCCTGAATTTTGAAAACACAACCAATCTGGTGGTGTAGCACATTAGGCTTCCCTGTTTACAAAGCAATTCAGAATAAATTGGCAAATTATTATGTGTCAAACTTACATTCACTCAGTCAGGAACCAAGTGTGTTTTACCCAGAACTTAAGAAAAAGTCCATAACTATCCAAACGGTGTATTTGTGATTTAGTGATATTCAGATTGAACCAAAGATCTCACACAACTAATATAGTTATGGTTTAGAACAGTGGAATCTTATTATGCAGAGGAAGGTGAGTATTGTCATTACTGAATGATAAGTGGAAAGAAAGTAGAGACATTACTGAACATCAACATTGAGGTTTAAAAATTTTAATTTCAATGGCAATTGTAATCATTCAGGAAAATACTCAATAACAAATAAGACCAAATTCTGCTCTCAGGCTGAATACATGAAGTTCACAACAACAGAACTCAAGGACTTAATTACTTCATGCTGTAACTGTCTGATGACTGGTAAATCCTATTGCATGCCACAGTATAATTTGAAGGGATACGAAGGTGCTCTGCAGAAAACCAAAACAAAGTTATGCTTATAAAGAATTTCAAGAATCAGCTCGAAACACATAATCAGAAGGACAATTTTTATATATTCATGATTTTTTTTGTTATAGTTGAGTAGTTCTGATATTTCAGTCTGTTTCAGATTACATTGTACCCTCTGAAAAGCCAGTGAATGGTATAAACGTGACTGTGTGCTCTCAGCTTTGCTGATGCTGGTAAAGTAATTTCTAAACCCAAGGAACCCCAAAAAAACCCCAAACATTTCACTACAATTATTTATTCTTCTGCACGTCTGTAACTTGTCGTAACAAGATATTTTTTTCCTGAGTGACAAAATGAAAAAAACTTAAGTTCTTGTTGAGAAGATAATGAGGAAACACTGAAGTGAAAATGTTAAGAAAGAAACTTTCTCTGGCAAAAATAGATTCTTTTAATTAAGATCAGAATCTTGTTTCAAAATTAAGGATGGCATGTCTCTGTCAAGAATAATTCCTTTTGAAATTATCTTTGGTTACAGGAAATCTATGAAATCTTCTCATTCATAAAATTAAATCACATTCTATTAGCTCTATGTTTATCTGTTATTTAGAAAAAAATGTTAGGTCATCTATGCTGAGGCCATAGACTGCCTCATTAAAAGGAGATTATTATAAATTATTAGAAACATTTACTCTTCATCTGACTATTAAAAGGCAGCACATTTTGTTTGTTTGCTGGCATTTGCTTCCTCCTCTACAGTTATTTTGGTCACCTACACCCCTTGCCTGGATGCTGTTATCCACCAGCTCTGTGAAAAAGTAATTTCTTACATATCATAGAGGAGACAAATGACATCTGGTAATGTTATGCTGATATAAATTTTGGGGGTTTGGGAGGAGCAGTAATGCCTTGTGATCTCTGCACAAATTATCTACAAGTGCTACACTTATTAGAATTTAAATACCTGCTGGGTAATACAGAAGTGAACAGTTTCAGCTAGGTAGTTCATTGGGTTTTGCTCCCAGAATATGTTACAGAACCCCAGTTGCACCAGAATACATACAAAAATGCAGGACTTCATTTCAGTGACAAAAATGCAAATTAATATTACACAATAGGAAAAGTCACATTCAAAGGAATCGGAGAAACAAAGTTAAACTTTATCAAACAGTCTGCAGGCAACAAAATGAAAGGAGGTTTGTTTAATGCAGCAATAAATAGCCTAGATCTCAATATGACCTCTTTGTGGAGTCAATAGTAATGTTTACTGATGTTTTACCCAGCACCCCAAGGGCAATCATTCTAAGTTTAAATCAAATTCAAGAGCACCTGCAAAGGAATGAGGTATACAAAACCCATGGAATTAATTTTCCAGCCTTCTTCCTGGTACTTTTTCTGCTATCACATTATAACCCAAACTTACCAGGCTCTGTTTATTTTCTCATCAGTGCAAGGACATTTCTGTCAAAGAAACATGGTATTATAAAGCTCACTGCACGTAAGAATCATTCTGTGGGCAACAGCAATGAAGTTAAAACCAAGTATCTGGCACCTGTATGACAACATAGCACAGAATAAGAGGTTTATTATTGAAGATGTCTTTGATGTTTCAACTTTATAGTCTGGAAAGAGGCCAGGAAAGGAAGGGATAGTAACATTTTGGACTTGAACAGGTTCAGCGTGTTCTGAGTCACCTCTGCCAAAAGGAAAAAGTAAGACTTCGTTGAAATGGCAGCTCCTGGCTCTTGCAGTGTGGGTTGGCAAGGATAGTCAGCCCTACATGGTGGGGCAAATGTGTTTTTCAGTAGATTTTGCAGTCTTGTTTTCTGAATATCTTCACAGAAGAGCTTGTCTGAGCTTCTGGCTGCTTCCTGCTAGCTCATGTACCAAGATTTCCTTCCCCTAAGCAGGGGAAGGGACAGAAGAAGAGATGTGGCATGTGGAGATCTCATCCCAGTGTGAAGAAGGATGTGAACACCCATGCTCAGAGCAGGAAACTCCCTCATACTGGTATAGGATTCTATAAGAGGATTATCTCAGTGAACCACTAGGGTTTTTTCATTGTTTTGTTTGATTTCAGCGATTTCTAAATGGAAAAGTGATACCCTAGATCAGCAGACAGTTTATCTGAAGAACTATTTTAATATCTGTTATACAAAACTTCACCAAGACTAAGCTGGAAAACTTGGTTTTCTTAGAGAAGTCCTTGGAAATAGCTTTCTTTGCAGGCTTTCATTTAAAAAGACATAGGCGGAATCCTTCTCTCTCTCTATCTCTCCCAGATTAAGAATTAAAACTATCCCATTACCTCTACTTTCAAAAGGAAACTTGCAGTAGCTTTTACACTAAACACCAATGACTGCCATTTGCCTTTCTAGATCTGAATGGCATTAGGTGTACTCCTTTATTTTGTCTCTTAAGCTTTTTCATTGGCAAGATGCAAGTAATTGTTACTTGACTGCAAACCTTTCCCTCAGGGATTGTATTTCCCCCATCTGCCTATTGACTGGAATATCTATAACTTCTGGCAGCAAAAGGGCTTTCTTCTGCCTTCAAGGCTATTGTTGTTTAGTCTAGTCCAAAACTTGGTGGAGCATATTGTCTTCCCTGGCTCTTCCAGGCAACTGTACACATTTCTTCCCTTCCCAGCATTTCCAACAACAGCTCTTGCTGTATCAGCCGCAAACCCCATATAAACTCTGTCCCATGGGCCCAGGTAAGTCTGTCTCCAAGACTTAGAAACCAATAGATCCCTGCCTACAAACGCTTCTTACCCTGCATGTGGCAGTGACTACCTTTCCTCCTGCTGCTGCTGCATTTCCTTTTCCTCAACAAGAAGGACTACATGGATTTTGGTTAGGTTTAAACATGATGGGTTGGGTCGAATTTATATTGTACCCACTATTTTGAAAAAAACAGGAGCATGATGGTATCCTTCAGGCAGCTTAAATAGTCCTCTTTTGCCCATTGTTCCATATGATTTCTGGCAGCTCACCCAAGTGCGACTAAAGTGACTGCACTTCTCACAAGTCAATTAAAAAGTAGTTTATCGGAGAATGAACAAGTTGCCTCTTTCCTTTCATTTCTCAAGTAGTTTAGTAGTTTCTGTACTCACAGAAGCAAGCATGAACAGACATCCCTTGGGTTAACCAGGGAGCTAACACTGCTCCAAGTCTTTTTCCAAAGAGTAGCACCACAGCTAGCAAGTAACACAGAAAGTCAAAGACATTTGTGCACAGGGCAAGATAATATTCCCCATCTCCTTCCTTTTTTTCCAATTAGCTGAACACAAATGTCTTTTTTTTAATTATTATTTAATATGTAGTAGGTCACTACTGATGAATTTTGGCCCTATTAGTTCCTCACTGAAAAGGGCTTGTGTCAGTTAAAATGTAAAAACCCTGAGATGGTGGCTTGAACAAGGGCCCTTGATCTCTGGGCCTGGGAGCTGTCACAAGGGGTTGGTAGAGACATTTATGTTCCCCAACAGATGAAGGAAAATTAAATCAAACTCAGTTTTTGTATTTACAATGCTTCTTTTCCACACCTTCTGACACACATGCACACAGCAAGTCATTTGTCATTCTCAGAAAAACACAGGAAAGTTAATACTAAGACAGCATAGTTAATAAATGCTGCCTGTGTGAGACATGCAGCTTACTCTAGTTTGGATATTATACCTCAAAAGTGAAGCTAGGAGTTTCCAATCAGCGTTGCACGGTAAAGGTACAAAAAAGAAGTGGAAAGTCATTCAGAGGCTTTTATGCTGCCCTAAAATACAGAAAAAAGACTTCCTTTTTGATTAGTTTCACTCAGTAGCAGGGAATTAGCAAAGAAAAGGTGTAGGCAATGCCTAGTTTTAAAGGGTCCGTGAAGAGATTTGCATTGGCATGGCAAGGATGATAGAGATGCAGCATAACCTATACTAATATATTGCAGAGCTATTCTGTGTAAGAACCAGTTGGAAAACAAAGAAAACATGACAAATGGAGACCCAAAGGAAGGAGAGAACAATCCGCAAGAAATAAAGGAGAGGAACAATTATTCAAATGATTTTGCAGTTAGTTACTGCAAAACCTTAAAATAGAGAAAAGTTCTCTCACTTCTGTGCATGAGGAATCTTGAAACCAGCCACTATAGTTTCAAAACAGTATTCTTGTCACAGTCTGACCATGCTTGGGAGTAGTTTCCCCATAAAAGCATTAGGATTTCTAATACTGCTATAAATCAAAAAGAAAGAACACCCTTGCGTTGTTTGTGTTGTATTACAGTACACTGGCAGGTCCAAAAATATGGTGACCTTGAAATATTCACTACATTATTTTTTTTTTCTGTTACTAAGCAATGACAAGAAATGTATGTTTCAGGTTCCCAAGGATTAGGTCACAAGCCTCTGCACACACTTCCATGTAACATTTTATTTGCTGTTGATGATAGCTTCCTTTTCAGGTCATCTCTTGTCCCTGATTCGGTCAAAGGTTCATGGTAATTTTGTTTCTAATTGCATCAGTCTACAGACCCTGAAAATGCTGAATTAAAATAGTATGTGCAGCCTGTGATAACCTTTACAATCAAAAGGACAAGTTTTAAGAGCTGAATGCGGTGTAGAGAACTTTTCTTGCTAATACATCTTGATATATCTGAGTATAGCTGTAGGTTTTCATACTTTTCTTGTTTAATTATTTATTATGAGGTCATAGTATAGAAGTCAGTTGCAAGATACAACGGAGAAAAGCCCTCTCCAAAAGAACTTTGTAGCGTACAAGCACTTGTGCTAGATTATTAATTTCATTTTGGTTTCAGTTTAAACAACAGGAACCCTAAAATCAGTTTGCTTCACATCAGTTTAACCATCTCAATGAACAACAGCTACAAGCTAAATTGACATAACCATGTATAAATAAATTTGAGTTTCTCTACCTGGTGATGCAGCTTTTGTGTGTTGACAACGGTTTTTATTAATCTGACTCTAAAGAAGAAGACACAGAGGAAGAAGTGCTGAATTAGGCTTTGTCTATTTCTAATCTCCCTCATTGTTTTGCTTTCTTAGCAAGATGTAGTATTTGTAGGTTTAGATATTAGGCTTTTTGATTGAGAACGGAAGAGGGTCTGGCATACTGACAATAGAATGTTATTTTTATACATAAAAAGCAGGATGGGGAGGGGGAGAAGGCAATATCACGAAGTGGCTAAGATCTGAGGTGAACCAAATCACATCCTGCACTTTAGCTCTGTCCAACAGATTGTATACAACATCTTGGGCAAACAGGCTTCTCACATAGGAGCTTTAAGAAAGTTGTTAAAGTTATTTGTATGAGTCCAGACCTCAGTATGAACAGAAAGAGAGGACTGAAAGTGGTTGTCAGCCCCAGGTGGTGTAGAGGGATTAGGGTAGAAGAAACCATAGATTTTTAAGTTCAACTGTAGATCTCGTCAGTTCATTGACCAAGAGACAGTAAGTGAGCTCATGAAAGTAAAGGAGATTTTTTCAGGGACAAAAAGCAGGGGAAGAAGTAAGAAATGACTGAGTCACAGAAAATGCAAAGGCAATGGAAGTCCATAATCTGAAAAGCTGGACAATTTTCTCAATGACAATGCAAGATTAAATAATAATAATAAAAAAAAGGTTCAAGGGAAATTAACTATTCTCTGTATGATTTAGCACCAAATTGTAAAGTGAAGTGCCATGTTAAAAGGCATAGAATTTTAGGTCACTTGTCGTCTAAAAAGAGGAATTGATGATATATTTTTTCTTTATCTCACACACAAATCATCTATGTCTGCAGTATCAACAAGGAACTTGTACATTTCAAAATTAATTCATGCGCTTAATTTGTCAACTTTCAAGATGAAAACCCACTATCTCTGAAATGGCAGCTGTGAAGTTAGAGAAAAACAGTAATATGCTATATAAGGGTTCTCTCTCATCTTTCCCATAGTTCACAACTGAATTAAAATGACTATTATTGGAATTTCTAACATGCCCATCCTTTAAATAAGTAATCAACATTGCCCAGTTCTAGGAAAGCTTCTGTTCCTTTTGGTACAGAAGCCAAACAGTGCTCCCATTGGGATACAGCCTGAGTCACTAATGTATCAGGCTTTAGCAGCACTAGATATTCTAACACTAAAAGTGGAATATGATGCCATAATTTTGTCTTCTGGGAACCTTCGCCCAAGTCAAAATAAATACTTCGTGTGTGAAAAATGAAGACATAAAAGGCAGTAATAGGTTGTCATTGTTTTCTAGAAGGAAAGTGACTGGCATTAAAGCGCTGAGAAGTTAGGAGAGGTAATCACGAAGCTGATCTGAATTACTGTCTATAATAAATTAACAGAAGGCATTGTCAGAAATGATCAAGTGGCAGATCATAAAAGTTCTTCTTTCTCTCAATTCAGGCTTTGCGATTAGATATATATTCTATGAAAAAACTGTGGCACAAAATATAAGTTAGGAATACGGGTCCAAAATGCTTTGTAAAGTAGCTCTGTCTATGCATTTTTCTAAACACAGCTGCTGTAGCCGCTGACAAGTATGAGATGACCTTGCATTATTGTTTGTTTCACAGTAAGTTATATATACTACAATTCCTTAATTTATTGCAATTTGTATCTATTGAAATAAAGGTGTCATACTGAGTGTCTGTGATGGTCCACTTTGCTGCACTGCAGTAAGCATTTATAACCTTTTATTATCTTCATAAATGTGATTGATAAGACCCATAAATATATAAAGCTATGGTAGCATGTTACTTGTTCCTAATAACTAAAAGCTAGTTAGTTCCTTTGTCTATCATGGTAAAGAGTGACTACCATGACACTTAAGGTCACAATCCAGAACACAATAGCTTAGGCTACTTAGCATAATATTTTGACAGAATTCTGCTCTTCTCCTTCTCCAGAACGGTGTCATTATGAACTCATACAATAAACGTACTGCTGCTTTTTTTAACATAAGATCAGCAAAGCACCCTGCATTTATTTTTTGCAATAAGCTTGCTGAATGGAAGTTAGTATGTGATGATCCTTCTAATTCACTATGGTTTCAGTGGAAATTGCTTTCAAAAGATGTAAACCTTAAGACTTCCAGGCTAACTCAATCTCTATTACAAGCACAGAAACAAATTTATTTTCTTAACCAAGCAAATGAAGACAAGAATTTGACCTTTGTTTTACTTTTCCTTTTTCTTCCTTGTTTCTGTCTCTGTCCATTTTTTGTTGCACACAAGCTTTTTTCAGTATGTACAGGTACAGTATACCTCTTGCATTTATATTTGCTTCAAAGAAATGGTTATATTTACATTGGGCAGGGAACCTTTCTTATTATGTTTGATCCATCTTTCACAACTTGCCATCTTTGAGAAGCTCCTCCTACTCTCAGTAGCCTCTGCAATTCCCACAGTTTCTGAATTTTTTGCTATTTTCCCTACTATTTAATTCATGAGTAGCAAGAATATATACTTCATGGAGTTACCAGGTCCCATGTTTTCTGCTTATGTTCTTGACTAAACAGAAATATGAGTAAAACCCCACATTTTTTAACAGTCTCTCCAGTAAGAATTGGAACTGAGGTTTTCAGAGGTCACAATCCTCACCTTTATTTCACTGGCTATATTTGAGGCTGTGTGTCATAGAAGAACGTACCAGAAATATTCTCTCAGCTGTACTGCAGAACTCTATGTTGACAGATGTAGCAAATCAACCTGCTGCCATCTACGGAAGTCCAGGTGATGATCAAGTATGTTTGAAAACATTGTCCTTAGCTTGATTTCAAGAAGTCTTACCTTTGCCAGAGCTCAATTCAGATGTGGATGCCAGTGCTAGCTCACTGTGGGTGAGGTTCTGACATTTTGCTAGACATCTTCACCTCAAACTTTCTATCATTTTGACAGTAGAATCTCATTTGCAGCAAAAGGATAAGAAAGACAAATCTGTGGCTTGACACCTTATGACATCTTTCTATGGGTGATGAATTTCTGTTACACGACAGGTTCAAAGTTGCCAAGCAATGGATGGATGAGTGGCACAGTAACTTCAGGCTTGCTGAGAATCACAAGAATATGTCAAGTCACAAAAAACAATACAGTGTGACACTTTTAGGGATGGGTTATTCTATGTATTTAAGTAGATGTGAATATATTTTATTTCATAGATACATAAATTTTGACAAAACTAACAGTTTCACAAGAGACCATAAGAATGAAAAAATTAACCACTACTTCCAGCCCTGTAATATTTTAACTCTAAAGGTAAATATCTCAATGTAGGGTGTGTCTCACTTTTTACTTGAAGTGACCATAGTCAAGGTATTTTCCTAATTGTTCTTTGTCTTCTCTCTCCTTATCTTCACAGTTTTTTAGCTTTTTTTTAATCTGTCAGTTTTTCTTATTATAGCTTCCCTCTACTTATTATTGTAGATTCCTATAACTTTTCTTACCTCTAGAGTTATGCTGTTTGGAAGAGAGTTTCACACGGAATGTATATGTTGATATTTGTAATATAAGTCCATGGACATCTAAATGTTCATAAAGAGCCACAAAGCTCTGGTTTCAGCTGAGAAAATGAAACCAAAAACTTGATATGACCCTGTGTCTCAAGACCTTAGGGTAAGATCAGTTACCCAGACTATGGAAAACGCAGCTCTAATGTCCTTCTCTTCGTAATGGAATTTAACCCTGTATTTCAGAGGTAAAAACCTTGAAAGCCAAACTCATGTGTGTGCTGAGTTTGAGCACTTTGAGTTGCTCTTGCTGAAACTGCTTTACTTTGTACGGGCTACTTAAATATTCACTCTACTAGAGTGAAGGAGAACATGACCACAGTATAGTGGGCAGGGCACTAAGCACGGTGTTAGATTAGAAGGGAGGAAAAAATAAACTCTGTCTGTTACAGTTTCCAATTCTTAAGACGCCGTCTATTAGGCATCTAGCCTGTGATTAACTTCAAAAAATCCAACTTTTATATATATAGATATGAAACCTAATTTATATATAAAATTTATATATATA